>NW_024425897.1:15395061-15516980 GCF_017311325.1 Ursus maritimus
AGCTTAAACCAGCTCCTGGCCAGTGACATATCAGGACTGGGACTACAGTATCGTATCTTCAGTGAGCACTCAAAACCTGGGGCCACGAAAGTGCAGGTAGCTAATGTTGGTGAATAGTGACAAAAATTTGGTAACACATATTCAGAGATTACTCTTTGTCAAGGAAGACTTCAAAGGCAAACAGGAAACGAAAGTTATTTCTTCATGGCTGCTAAATCAGCTTGTCTATCTATTTATCCTTCTATTAGTTGTGAAATTCATTCTTCCATCCATCCATCCATCCGTCCATACACCATTTTTCTATCCATCCATCCATCCATCCACCCATCATCCATCCATCCAACTACCTACCCATAGATTTTTCTAAACCCCTATGTTGGACAAATAAAACAAAAAAACGGAAAAAAAAAAAAAAAAACCTGTCCTAGTTACTAGGAAGTTCAATGGGAAAAACCCTCAGTCAAGTGGGTCTACCATTTGTGCCCTTCTGGCATTTCATTCCAATTGGCTTATGTTTCCGTGTTTCATCCAGGAGCTCTGACTCACCCAGAGCAGAGTACAACCTGATGGAGGCAGGCAGGGAGCAACAAAGAATAGTGTGTCCTCAACCAACATGAAAACCAAAAGAGAGAGGTGGCTAAGAATTGAGGTCCCAGAGACAGATCCAAGGTAGATTCCTGATTCCTTACCACTTATGAGACTCGTAGCCTTGGACATTTGTGAGCCCTAATTTTCTTCTCTAGAAAATGGGAGTGCTAATAGTACCCATCTCATGGGGGTGGCTGTGAGATAATACATAATATATATAAAGAGGTTGGCATGATTTCCTGGTGCATATTAATTAAATGCTAAACAACTCATAACTATTATTGTTAGCAGCGGAGCAGGGGACATAGGGTGGATGGGGCAATTTGGTCAGATCAAAGTCTTCATTATCAGCAGAAGCCAAACTTTGCTTGGGGTTTTCCCTGAGACCATGTGTAAACTTCCCAAAGGGACAAGCAAACAGGCTCCTCCACCCCTTTTCCACAAATTTCTGCCAGAGAAATCAGTGTCTGATTTAAGGAACAAGGAAGAGGGGCACTTATTGATAGAATTCTGATATTTATAAAGCACTTTCCATTTCCAAAGCATGTTTATATGTTGTTCTCTCGTTTTATCCTGACAAAACCCCAAGTTTTAAATAAACAAAGTTTTCTTAGTCTCATTTTGAAAAGAAGGAAACAAGCCTAGGGAGGTTAAGTGGCCTGCCTATGGTCACACAGCAAGTTAATAGCAGGGCTATGTCTAGTTTTCTTAAACATTCTTTCCACTACACCGCATAACAACCTAAGCTCAATTTCTTGGTTTTCCCCCTTTTAATAAATAGGAAACCAGAGGACTTTGGCTGACTCCTCTGCTTTTTTATACTCTAATGCCATCACTGGAAAAAATATGTATATGCGTGCATTTTTGGCTATTGTGAATTATTAATGACAATCTCTTTAGTGTGTCAATTCCATTTCTTTGTTCGAAACATTCCTTTTGGCATTGGCAACAGCACTGAAATAAATAGTTTATTTGCCAATAACATAGCTTGTTAAATTTTAATCAAATAGAGTATTGTAAGCACGTAGTTACTGGGATATACCCCTTGGGAGTGAGAGAGATCACTTTAGAAATGAATTAATAATGGAGCCTTTGGAAGCCAAAATGAAATGGCCAATGGAGCCTTGATGTGGATTATCCCTATTTGAGCTGTAAATCAATGGAGTTGGTCTCACCCTACCCCCATTAAAATTTCCTTGTTAATTATTTTTGGAAGATAATAAGAACAACCAGATGTGGGGGTATTGTTTTGCCTCTTGTTTCCTTCTGAAATGTATGAGCTCTTTTATGATGTTTTAAGCATGTAGTCTAGTATCATTGCATGTTAAATCCTAAGGATCTGATGTTGTGGCTTTAGACTAGAGATGGGAGGCCAGATCCAAGGCTTCCATTAATTTCTCTCTCTCTCCATCTTTCTCCCTTTTTCTCCCGTGTGCTCTCTCCTCTTCATGCTCAAGAGAACACGATGCCTGGGGCGCCTGGGTGGCACAGCAGTTAAGCGTCTGCCTTCGGCTCAGGGCGTGATCCCGGCGTTATGGGATTGAGCCCCACATCAGGCTCCTCCGCTATGAGCCTGCTTCTTCCTCTCCCACTCCCCCTGCTTGTGTTCCCTCTCTTGCTGGCTGTCTCTATCTCTGTCGAATAAATAAATAAAATCTTAAAAAAAAAAAAAAAAAGAGAACACAATGCCATATTTTGTGTGTGGTGATGCTTCTTACTCCTTACCGGAAGGATGGAACTATTGAGTTGTTTCTGGGGAGCATTTTAGATAGACTCTTTCATTCTTGCTCACAATACCCCCCCTACAAGCCAATGACTAGCATTTGTGAAATGGTTGTGGAGTAGTTATTAGAGCTGTTAATATCTCAGTTCTTCTTTCAGGCACACAGTAGGACTGCCCTTAACCTCCCCCTTGAATTTAGGTATGATGCCATGGCTTGCTGTGATTAATGAAGTGTGAGAGGAATTGATGTGTATAAGTTCTGGATAGAAGCCTTTAAAGGCAAGTGTGCAGTTCACTATTTTCCCTTTCCCCTGCCCTAGTAACTACAGACACTTCAGATGGTAGAAGTTCATTCAGTTTGGGCTCTTGACACAGGACAACATGGGACAGAGGCTCCTGTAAACCCATGATGGACATGTAGTATGAGCATAAAAAGATACCTTTGTTGTTTTAAGCCTGACATTTGGGGGTTGGTTACTCCTGCAGGACAACCAAGCCTATCCTTACTGACACGTGCAGAATAAAGTCTCATGCTTACTTACCATCGGAGTCATGTGCATTTATGACCATGAGATCAAATCTGGGACTTCTGGTTCTTTGGGGGAAAGAGACTGTAGCTTGTTCATCTTTGAACATCCATTGCCTAGCAGAGTGCCAACTATTTAATGGATACCAGTAATGCTTTCTGAATGAATGAACTAGAAATATGACAGCATAATCTCTGGAGTTAAATGGCGGAAATGATGATGATGATGGCAACCACGTTATTGATGATACCAGCATCTACTGATGGCTTACCATGTGCCTTAGCACTCTGCTAAATAAGTTGACAACTGGTATCTCATTCGGTCCTTACGGTAATTCCGTAAGATACATATAAATGTTGTCTTCATTTTGCATATAAAAAAGCAGAATCATGGAGCACAAAAGCCAATCACCCAAGGCCATTAATAAGTGGCAGAACCAGGATTTAGATTCGATACACCTGTTCCATAGATTCTCAATAAATGTGGGAGTTTTTGCCCACAGGGGACACTGGACAATGTCCGGAGATCCTTCTAGTTGTCACAACTGGGGAAGCACAATAGGTATGTAGTGTGTACAGGTTGCAGATGATGCAAACATCCTACAATGCACAGGTACAAAGAATTATCTGGGCCAAAATGCCAATAGTGACAACAAACCTTGATATATTCCTATAATGCTCTTAGCCACTAAGTTATCCTGCCTCTGGACATATCTATCTTTTCAGAAATCAGGGAGACCAAAGCTTCAAAACGCCTATGCTATCCTCCTGGAAGATTTATTGGAAATACATAAATGTGTTTCTGAACTGATCACATTATAAAATATAGATTTACATAGAATTTTTCAGGAGCACACATTTCTCATAAAGTGAGAGACACCTGAAAGATGATGTAACGAGTAGGTTCAATAGGTAAGGATGGCTGGAGTTGCAGCCAGGTAAGTGTTTCATGGTTGGATGCACTGCAGCCTTAAATTGTTTAATCAACGACCGCTGTCCTCGGTGCTGAACCACTGTCAGGCTCTCAGGGACATGAATCAGCAAAGCCCCTGAGTGTGAGCGGTTCTGCCCACACGCCAAGTACACACACAGGGCTACACCTTTTTGCTTTTCTAGCCTCCAAGCTCAAGGACATTGTCCCTACCTTTGGAACAAGCTAATTAACATGCGGGAAACATTGCTATTTTGAGTCCATCTTGAAGAATTTTCGGTCTGGGGCTTGACAAGGTGGCAATTGTTTCCCTTCCATTATTCATTCTTTCAACCTTCAAGGACTCTTCTGGAACTGAGTACACAGCCCTGCACACATGCTGATGCGTGTGCGTACACACACACACACACACACACACAGTCCACATAGAGGTACAGGGAGGGAACAGGCAACTCAAATGAGACCAGGAAGTAGGGTGTCCTAAAGGAGGAGGTGGGGGAGTGAAGTGATGGAGTATAGGGCTTCGTTATTAAAGTAAACTAGTCAGTGACCAGGATTTAGTTGGCAGGTGAGGATTATGTTCCTTCCTCCCATCTCAGACTACAAGCTAAGGTTGATGTTTGATAAGTACAGGAGTGAGCCAATCTCATTCCAGAAGCCTGTTTTTGGAGGTCATTATGTCCTTCAGGAAGTTGGAAGACTTGGGATTTGAGATATGGAGGATCCAGCATAGGGTCCTTCCTCCAAGGCTTAGGTGGAACGGAAAGTTGAGTGTTATGGAGCTGAAGACTCTGTCCTTATTCTTACACTCCTCTGGACCATACTTGGGAGAGATTCTTATCAAAAACATTACAAACAGTGCATGGAAGGGTCAACTAGTTCCCAATCAGCTAACTCAGACCTTATCTCCTTAGTCTCCACTGAAACTTGGTTGAACACCTTAGGGCCTGGGACATCCTGCCTTGTGTAGGCTCTAAAAAATAAAAAAATAAAATAAATGGATTCTGCTCTGTGTGTATGCATATGTGTGTGTGTGTACCAAACCCAGATATAACTGCAGAACATTTACAGAGATATGACTCCTATAAAGAAAATTTGAGGTACTCAGAGAGTTTGGGTAAATGGATGAGGGTATATATGAATGTACATACATGCACACACATGTATTCATCCATGTCACGTGTACGGGAATGCTTGCATGAACACATGAAAATGTGAAAATGTCTGTGAGTGCTTAACAGCGTGGGATAGGAGTGTCACATCAATAGCCATTTCTCCTTTGGATCCATGGTTCTCCCTAATTTTGTTTTTGCTTTGTTTTGCTGTTTTGTCCATCTGTCCACCAAAGTGGTTAAAAAAGAGGATTTTGCATCATGGACTGAGATGTGAGATATTTTCAGGCCCCAGTTGTCTCAGATATAATTTTATTCTCCCTTGATACCCATTATATGAATGCAATGTCAAAGCTGGAATGTCCTCCAATCACTTCATTTTATAAATAGAAAAACTGAGGTCCAGAAAAGTAAGTTAAATCTACACAAAGTCACATGGCAGTCATGTGACTGCCTGGTCACATGGTCACAAAGGTCAATGCCTGGACTTAGTCCACCTAAGGCTACTTCTTCTGTGCTAGTCATGTTCCTAATGGACTGCATTCGCATCAAACAGAGAACTGACTTAAGAGCCAATCAGCTCAAACCCCCATCTGATGCCCCAACTGAAGGGACCGGGCACCCTCTCTCCTTTCCCGAGAAGTGCTGAACACTTCAGTCTTGAAATCTGGACTGCTCTGGGCTACCAGGATCTGCCCTAGATCTGGATAAAGATCTCCTGGGAGAAAGATACAAAAGAGAGGTCAAGAACCAGGTCAACACTGACACGAGACACACAGAAGATGCAATTGTCTAAAACCTTCCATGGCTCCCCATTGCCTTTAAGGTAAGATCCTGCCCCTGTGATACTCAGGAGGATCCAACCCCTTCTTATACTCCCCAACGCCTTCTCTTTCAACTCTCAACTACCACCCTCTATTCTAGCCACAGTGGCATTTCCCTAGGTGGGCCAGGCCCTTTCTCACCTCAGTCTGCACATATTGGGGTCACCTTCCACTACTTCTCTCCTCTTTCCTGGCCAACCCTTGTTTACATCTCAAGTTTTGTCCTGTTTATATCCTTGTCATCCATTGTCCTATTTGTCCTAGTCATTATCTCCTTCAGAATCTGTTCCTGGTTACTGAAGCCCTTGATAAATGTCCCTCTTCTATTGCCCTGTTACCCAGGGAGAGTGAAACAGGTAAGTTCTTATCTGGTGTCTGTATCTGGTTGGTTCAGTGCTGTATCCCCTGAGTCTAGTTCAGTGCCTTTCATGATGGATGGATGGATGGATGGATGGATGGATGGATGGACGAACGAACTAACAAACATCACTCTGAGTCTCTTCAACACAGTAGGCAAGGGACTGAGTGTGAAGTAGAAGCCCTGGGGCCTGGGGAGGGGAGGGGGCACTTAATTGGCAGAATCAATGTTTCTTAGCTAAGACCCACACAGAAGTGATTTGAGGGCTGAGAGGTACATCGAAACCCTGAAATGCTGCTCTGTTGTTCACAGGCCTTCTGCTTGCTGAGCACGCAGGAGGGCCGGGCGGAGGTGTCTCCAGCTAAATAGCTGCAATCCAGGGAGAGGTAATTGCAGGATCCGAAAGCAACTTTTTCCATGTCTGGCTCTGCTCAGGGGAATACGTGATCACAGACCTCTCAACTGGAGAGTCTGCCGAGTATCAGAGACAGTGGGGTGGATGGTACTGAATTTGGCTGCCATGGGCAGGGACAACCGTAGAGAGAAGGTGAAGGGTGCTAAGGGGACAAGTCTCTGGAAGAAAGAGATAGAAGGGAGTGAGGCAGGGGCAGAGGAATGGGGCAGGAGTGCATGCTCCAGGGACGACATAGTGGCTGGCTAGTCTCCAACGGCAGGGAGTATAAGAGGTGGAGAGGGATTTTTCAAGCAGCTCATACTTCTCAAGAATGCTCATACCATTATTTCTGGAAATCTTCTGTATCACAATAGACCCTCTTCCAAAGAAGAGTTACAGGAGGGGCGAGATGACCACTGCGTTATGAGCTTGGGTGTTTGATTTATGCTGCCTGAATTCCAATTCCAGCTTTCCTACCTACCTGGGTGACCTGAGACAGTTATTTAATGTCTGTAAAATGGGCACGATGCCTGTACCAGTCTCAGGGAGTATATCTCATTGCTATGATGGTTAAAAATGAGAGAGTCCACATAAGGCACTTCATACAGTGTCTGCAACACAATACGGGCTCAATAAAGATGAACTAGTATTATTAGCGTCTTGTGTTATTATTTACCTATGTATTTCTAATGCTCCCCCCCCCAAATGTCTGGCATATAGATCTCAAGGAAATATGGCACAAAGAAATTAACGGATGGGATGAGTAAAAAAGAAACATCTGTTATATGCTCAGGGCTTGCTATGAGACATTTACATGCCTTGCACCTCCTGTTCCCTCTGCTTGGACCACCCTCCCCCCCTTTTTCTTTTTCAGTGAGCAACTATCCATAAATCAAGATTTAGCTCAGAGTCTATTTTCTAGGAGCGGACCTTCCTGGCATCAGTTGGGGGGAAATCATGGTTGCATCACTGTTCTAAAAGCAGCTGTGAGGGACAGCAAGAACCCTGGATCAAGAGTCTGAGGATTTGAGTTTTCATTTCTGTTCCATTCCTAGCCTTGAAAATGACCTTGGGAATTTCCTTGATACTTTGTGCCTCTATCTTGTCATCTGTCGAATGGGGGGGTGTGTGGAGATTCTTATCATATAACATTGTTGTCAATGTATCTCTCCTTTAGCAATA
This sequence comes from Ursus maritimus, assembly GCF_017311325.1. Taxonomy (NCBI): domain Eukaryota; kingdom Metazoa; phylum Chordata; class Mammalia; order Carnivora; family Ursidae; genus Ursus; species Ursus maritimus. Next base: position 15,402,700 of record NW_024425897.1, read on the forward strand.
TTTATGGAGCTTTTCTTATGGGTCAGGCATGGCACTGTGATCTGAAGGAAACTCAGTCAACAAGACAGGTAAGGTCTCTACCATAACAGAACTCACAACTGGGAGACAGACATTAAAGAAATAAATGGCCTGAAAAACAATTTGTAATGGGTGAGACCAGGAAAGTCCTGCTTGAAATTGGAATGGCAAGAAGGAAATGACCATTCAAAAGACAACTGGGTAAGAGCATCGCAGGCAGAGACAGCAGCATGAGCAAAGGCCCTGAGGCAGGAGAGAGTGCTTGGGAGTTTGAAGAACTGAAAAGAGGTGAGAAGGACATGAGCAAAGTGAAAAAGGGGAATAGAGGAGTAAGATCAGTTCTGGAAGGTGGGGTCACTGGAATCAGGTCTGGCCAAACCTTACAGGCCACAGCATGGAAACTGTGAGACAGGGATGTTGGCTTTCTTAATAAATGGCAAAGCCACATGGAAATGTCACATAAGACCATGGCTATGGACCTATAACTAGCCTTTTAGTTTCTCCATCAAGGCAGTGAGAGAATATCATCTGTCCAGCCACCATCCCCATCCAGGTATGATGATGGGCGTGACATCTCCTCACAAGTGAAACCAAGTGACATCTCCACCTGATGGCATGGCATACCTAGGCCTAATTGTGGCTGCATCAGGCACTGTGGCCCTGGTTATGCCAGCATTTAGACAGGGCTGAGCTATTATCAAAGGGGAGGAAGCATCCTGCAGGCTGTTTTGGAGCCATGATGTATGTGGCTATTCTGGGCCTGGTGGGAGGGAGGCTGGGAGGGGGGCTGGCCGGAAGAGCAGAGTTATTTCAGGACATTGCAGCAGGCAATTGGTAGCCTGAGTATACAGAGCAAATCTGGATAGACTGGAGGGGCCAGAGACCCTGAACTGCTGGAAGCTAAAGGACATCCCTAGATGACCCCAGAAGAGATGTGCTTCTGTTGTAAGGCAGTTTGGCATGAGTCCTGGATGCAGACAGGGCTGGAATTGGTGCCCACTAGGTGACCTTGGGCAGATGTCCACCAGGTGTTAGGCATGTTGCCAAGCACCTGACGTTCCATAGCTTATTGTGTCCTCCCAATAACCTTTTGACATAGCTTCTGTGTTGGTCCCATTTTACAGATGAGGAAACTGAAGCTCAGGCTTGCCGAGGCCCTGCTCCTATTTGAGAGGCAGATTTGAACTCATCTCTCCAGCATGATTCATAATATTTGAACCTGGTGTTACCTGAACTCAGCTCTCCTGTGTTATTCACCCTGCCTCTTATTACCCACAGCAAAATCGTTGTCAGGACAACGAAAGGAGGTGGTATTTGCAAAATACTCAGCACAGCCTTTGCCATGTTGTATCTTGGCACGTAGACACCTTGGTAAGATGTCACTCGATGTCACTTGTGCTCTTTGAAACTGCTTATTTCAAAGTGCATACCAAATGTTGTGGCCCTTTATTCTTGATAAAGGCAAGTCCTAAAATCTGGCAGGGCCTGGCCCAATGGGGATCGTGAGAGGGTTACCAGCCATTTGGGGGGGAAAAAAACAACCCCCCAAAACCTGGACTAAAGTGCGTTTTTTATAGAAACCATGGAGGAAGAAAAGCTGCAATGTTAATTACATTTATAAATAACACTATTGCATGTGCTCTTTAAAATAATCTTGCAAGGCATGATGACGAGAAATCACTGAACAACCGAAGACACAGACCCACTAGGGCTTATGGAGTTGTCCAAGGTCACAGAGCAAACCGGTGGAAGAAAGGTGATGGAACCCCAGTATGCTCCTTCCTGATGCAGGCCCCCCGCCCATGAATCTTCTCAGTGAAGACTGTCAGTAAGATTTTACAAGCAGCATAGTTTTCCCAGCTGAGCATCCACTTCCTGAGGTTACGGTATAAGCAGCAGAGTCTTCTCTAAGGGACCATGCCTGCTTCTCCACTTCCAGTTCCTCTGACTCAGGCACGGGTGTCTCTGTGCCAGCTCCAGGCCACGGTGATTGGTTCGTGGGTAGACACCTATCTAAACCAGGCCAATTACAGCCAGTAAGATTCCATTCTGGGACTTTTACTAAAGCCACTGGGGAAGGAGCCTCTTTTGCTAGTTGTTGTTAAAAAGGGTACGATGAAAGCTTAGAGCTACTGGCAGCCTTCTTGTCACCCCAAGAGGCGAGACTGCCTAAGAAATAAGTACAGGGACAGCAACATTTAAGCTCCTGGATCCAGCTAGACCTGAATGATAAACTTTTCAGTTATGAGAATCAACACATCCTTTTTCATTACTCGAACTACCTTGGTATAGTTTTTGTCCCATGTCACCAAAGGACTCCTAACTAATACAATCGCTCTCATCATCAACAAAAAAATTCACCATGCATCTACAAAATACAGGAGCTTCTGGTATCCACGAGGGTAATTAGGAGCATGCATGCTAGAATCAGTCTGCCTGGTTTTGAGGTCTGCCTCTGATGCCTTCTGGCTGTGTGACTTTTGGTAAGTTACTTTACCTACCTGTGCCTTATCTGTGAAGTGGGACACTAATATCCCCTAACCTTGCTGAATCACTGGGAACATTAAATAAGATAATACATATCTAAGGCTTAAGACAGGGCTTGGCACAGAGTTAGTACTCAATAAATATTACTATTACTAGGATGTTGATCAGGAAGAAGTTTGTTTTACCCCAAACCTGGGACCTTTACAGGCAGTATGTATACTAATTGATGTTAGTCACAAAATATGCATATTTTGGGGGAGCTGCCCCCTTCTGAGCCCTTACTATATACCGTATATGATTATTTCACATCAATCATATAAGATAGGTAATTTTCAATCCCCACTTAATTGACTATAAAACTGAGACTCAAAACCTTGGTTCAAGACAACACAGTCACTATGTGATGGAGCTGGCCCATAACCCAACTTGCTTTCTCCAAAGCCACCTATCCCTCAAAACATTTCCTAAACCTCAGTTGCTCACCCAGGACCAGTCATGATTGTTGTCCATTTATGCATGTGTTCCTTATACTCGTATTTGTTTAATATTAGTCTTGAAATTGACTTGCTTTTTGACTTAATATATTTAGTTACGAAAGAAACCTCACATCACATCTGGAAATGTTCAACGAGTGTCCTGTTCAGGAACAGAAGATAGCCCTAAAAATAGATATGATGAAAACAAAGGAACATTATTAAATCCTAGCTATCTACTGCTACCTGCCCCAGGCTCGGAGCCTGACACCTGCTCCCTGTTTTGTTAAGAAAGGAAGATTAGCAAGTGTCTTCGAGAGGTGTTAAAAACACAGTAGTCCCAGAGACAACTCTTCGACAATAGGAAGGATAGAAAGAGGATTGAAAGGGCAATCGCTTTCTCACCTTGTTATTACATGTTATTTTAAGCTGTGTCCATGGGGCCACCTAAAATATCTCAGACAAAAAATCATGCGGGTCCAAAACTCTGGAAAACACAGCACCCCAAACTCCAATTTATGTATCCTCTAAGGACCTTTCCTTTCTATACTCCACCGTATCTTCTCTCTCTTTTTCTTTGTCATCAGTAGGGCACCCTAGAATATTTCTATGTTGGAACTTCGTTGGAATTAAGCTAAACTAAAAACGAAAGTCTTCAATACCCAACGGTCTTTCCCCAGGTGAGTCTTGCAAACACTGTGTCACGTGCTGACATATACATCCACCCAATTGCCACCCGGCAGACACACATGGTCCTGATCAGCTGAAACTCACTGCCCTAGCCCTCTCTTTGGGGGAGTCAGCACCCACTCACACCTACTGCTACATGGGAGCCATCGACATCCACACAAGAACAGCCACTGTTGCCACGGAGATGTATTTTAAACAAGGCAGGTGATGTAATTCTCCTTGGGACTGTGGCATCAGAGAGATGATTGGGACACACTGCATCTGATTCAGGCTCTGGAGCAGAAAGACTTGACACTGAATCAAACACACGCCCAAGAGTCAGAAAGAGGAAAATGATAAATAAATGCCAGCCAAGCTCTGAAATATACACTGTAGTTGTATGGCCTTGGGTAAGTCATTTAGCCCAGATCCAGACACACTAGATGACTCCCCAAACACCAAGGCCTGCCTGTGGTCACACGGACAGTAACAGAAGTATACACAGACCCAAAGACAGAGGGATTGTTTGATAATTCATTCCATGCCTTAATGAAATGCGTTGCATGGAACACTGGCTCTGCGTTAATGGTTGCTTGCTCCCCTACATGGCATGAGGATGGGACTGTCTACTTAAATGCGTTTGAGAAACACTAGGTTAAAAAGAATCAGGTTTTGTTGCTGCAGGACTTATCAGAGCCTGTCATGTGTTAACTGCAATATGAAAGCCCAGAAGGGAATGCATTATTTTGCAGCCTTTCTCAAAAATCTGTGGCCACGGAGCCTTTGTTTTGTAGTGGGCTAATATCCCATGGACTACTTTGGGCAACACAGCACCATGGAGAAATCTCAGTCAGAATACCTTTAATGAGGGGAAACTCCTACTTGAAGAAAACTCTGATGGCTAGAAAATTCTTCCTTAGCTGAAAAAACTCAACCTCCTTTTAACTTGTACTCTTGAGTTCCATTTCTGCTCCCTTCTGAGATATAACATCTCTGAGCCTTGCTCTTTTTTTCCCACAAAGTGGGAGTGATCCTAGCCCTAATTATGCCCCAGAGTTGGAAGAATTACATAGGACAACTCAACTTTGTAAACTGTCGAGTGTTGTAGATATGGGAGCTGTCATCCATACAGTAGCATCTCGATTTCATGTAGGTACAAACTGCTTCAGGTAGACACCCTGTGTCTAGCCTCAAGAGACAGATAATTTAGAACAGGGTTTCTTAACCTCAGTACCACTGTGGTAGGGGGCTGTCCTGTGGCTGTGGGGTGTTAAGCAGCATCACTGGCCTCTATCTGCTAGATACTGGTAGCAACCCCTCAGTTGTGGCAACCAGAAACATCTCCAAACGCGGCCAACTGTCCCTTAGGAGATAAAATTGCTCCCAGTTGAGAACCACTGCTCTAGATCAGCAATCTTTCTGTAATGACGGAGACACTCTGTATCTTGTATCTGTACCATCCATTATGGTAACACTAACACACATGGCTGTTAAACACTTGAAATGCAGCTAGGGTGACTGAGAAAATGGATTTTTAATTTTAACAAGAAATTTCACATTAAACAAATAATACATGTAATAATGAAACTTAATTTTATTTAATTTCTAATTTAAACATACAGAACCACAGAATATGGTGAGTGGTTACCATATTAGATAGTGCACTCCTGAGGTCCACCTACTCATTCTACAAGCATTTGTTGAGCACCTACTGTATGCCAAGCATGATGCCACATACTGGATCTGTAGTGGAAAATGACAGACATAACACCTGTTCTCACCAACTAGTAGACACCAGCAAGTAAGCTGGTGTATAATGTGTGCTTGAGGTTCCACTGGATTGCAAGGTCTCCAAATGAGGAAAATTTATTAGCACCCACTGATGTATCAGGATGGGTCTGTTTGTGTGATTAGCTACCCTGAACAAATCCCCAAGAGCTTCCCGAAAGCAGAGCCCTACCTTGCTCATCATTATCATCACCAGAGCCTGGCACAGGGTCTGGCACGTGTAAGTGATCGGCAAGTACTCCTGAAAGTACTCTTGAAAGTACTCTTGGAAGGAGATCCAGGAACAGATCCAGAACAGTCTGTTAAATATGGCGAAGGTTCTCAAAACCATGTCATGTCACGAAAAACTGAACGACCTGACTGTACTTGCTTAGTGTAATATCTCAGTACCTGGCACAGAGTATTTGTTTCATAAATATTTGTTGACTAAGGAGTGTGGGGAAGGGAGTAGGGAGAGGCGCAAAGCCCCTGTCAGTCCCCGGGAGGTATTATTCAGATTGAAGTGTGTGTGACTGGCCTCGACAAGAGAGGTCCTAAATGGGGCATCAGGATAGCAATAATAATTTACTCTTACTTTTATTATTACTACTTGTCATGAACTGATTTCACTGTGTCTCCCCTCCAGTTCATATGCTAAAGTCCTAACCCCCCAGTACCTCAGAATGCATCTGTATTTCGAGATAAGGCCTTTAAAGGGGTAATTCAGGGAAAATGAGGTCATATGGGTGGGCCTTAATCCAGTGTGACTGGTGTCCTTTTAAGAAGCAGAGATTGGAACACGGACAATTCAGGGACCGAGGGAGGACCATGTGAGAACACAGTGAAAAGGCAGCCATCTCTAAGCTAAGGAGACCTCAGAAGAAACCGAACCTGCCAACACCCTGATCTTGGCCTTCCAGGCTCCAGAACTGTGAGGAAATAAACTAGAGCTTAAACCACCCGGTCCATGGTATCTTGTTACGGTAGCCCGAGCCGACTTACGTACGACTGATCATTTAAACATATAGGGCTCTGTGTTAAGTACTCCACATGCAGTACCTCATTAAATCCTTGCCCTGGTCCCCTTAAGTCTATTCTCTAACAGAAGTCAGACTGTGTCCCTCCTCTTCTCCAACCCAGGCTGCCCATCTCTCTCCAATACAGATAATACAGATCAAAGTCCTTAGAATCATCCAAGATCTTTGCGCAACCTAGCCCCCTATTGACTCTCCAATCTTAACCATTCTCCTCTTCTCTCAAGGTCCTCCAACCGTCCTGGCCAAGTATGCTCCCACGTCAAGGCTTTGGCATTTGCGCATCCCCCTCGCTGGGATGCTTTTTCCCCGCAGATATCACCTGGACTGTTCCAACACTTCCTACAAATCTTCACTCAAATGTCACTTCATCCGTGAGGCCTTCCTTAACCAGGATGTAAAAGGTACCAGGACCCTTGCCCAATTCCAGGCTTTCCCTGGCTCCCTTAGCCTGATTCATCATTCCCCTTAGCACTTACCACATGCATCATGCTGTGTATTTTCTTGTACATCTGTCTACGGCCTCTTCCACTAAAATTTAGGCTCCACGAGGGCCAAGGCTTGCTTCTATTTATGGCTACACCTCTAACATCTAGAGTAGTGTCTGGCACATTGTAGGTTCTCAATAACTATTTCTTGAATGAATGAATGAATGAATGAATGAGTGGGTCCTCACAACCTCTTTATGCAAGAGCTATTGTTATCCCCATTTCACAGGTAAGGAAACTGAGGCTTAAAGAGGTCAATTCATACACCCAAGATCAAATTACAAATAAGAGCTGGTGGTAGGATGAACAGGTGAACCCAGTTCTCTTTGCCTGAAGTTCCCATGCCCTTCAACACTAGGAGGCATTTGGAGAACTCCACCATGGGAAGATAGTAAGAATAAACCCCACAACACACAATTTATGCTTATTCCTGCTGCTGTGTCTAGCTCCTTCTCCCCTCTCACATGGGTAAGCTGAGTATGTCTTGATGATTTGATTCTAGAAAGAAGAAGAAGGAAGGTAGGGGACCCTGGGAACTATCTCCTTCCATATGAGATCGTGGATCCAGCCCTGATCTGGGGCTGAGTAGAGGGACTTGGGTTCAGGCCCTGCTTGACCACACTCTCAAGCTGTGTGATCTGGAGGTGAGCTCCATAACCATTCTGAGACCCAGTTTCCCTAACTGTAAAATGGGTGTTCTACTTCTTGTGTTGGGGCGAAGGTAACATACAAGAACATTTGAAAAAGGGAAACTTGGAAAACTATAAAGTGTCATGCACACATAAGGCAGTATTAGTTCTCGAATTACTGAGTTCAAACATTTGTCTCTTGTAAGAACTGCTAGCATTTACTACATATTGTGGTAGATTGTATTATTATTCTCTGTTCTTCCTGTTTCCTTGTGTCCACAGCCTCTGTCCTGGGACTTTGGAGTTCCTCCTCCTAGTAGTAGGTTTATTTCTCTACCTCATTGGTGTTGGGTTTGTCATATGACTTGCTTTAGCCGGAGAGTGTGGGTGGAAGTAACAGCGTCAGTTCCAAATTTGGGCCTTAAGAGGCACTGTGTATTTCTGCTTGTCTCTCTTGCACTTCTACCATGAGAACGTGTCCCGGGTAGTCACGTGACCCAAGGAAATGAATGCATGTGAAGCAGATCTAAACCCAAGCCCAGCTAGACTCAACCTAAACAAGCTGACCTGCAGACGCATGAATAAGAATAAACGATTCATGTTTTAATACATCCTGGGATGATTTGTTACACAGCACTATTGTGGGAAGAGCTAACTGATAAACATATTTGCTAAATGTTACTTGATAGACATTATCTCGTGAAATATGTGATAGACTCAATGACTATCTCCATCTTAAAGATAAGGAAATGAGAACAGTTTCAGAGGTTTGCCTAAGCCATCCGGTAAGGAAATGGAATAGTCAAGCCATAAAACACTGAACTTTGCGAGTACAGAATCCTAACATTTTATATTCTGGGCTATGCTTCTTTACACCTGTGAAATAGAAGCCAAATTGTTGTGGATATTTCCAGAGAGATTGGATACTGAACAGCTCAGGCACCATGGTGAAATTAAACACAAACAAACAGAAGATAGTAACTACGGGTTCAAAAGAAACCTGGGTTTTGATCCCAGTTTTGCCACAAACTGACTGTGTCCTCAGTCAAGTTCCCTCACTTCTCTGGGCCTTAACTGTACAAAGATGAGGCTGAATTCTGAATCCTTTAAGAAAATAATTATAAAATGTCCATGAAGCTCCATGATGTTTCAGAGGTTTTCTCAATCCATACAATGATCCTTCTGGGTCCTGGTGGCAATCTGAGACTCAGAGAAGTTAAGTAACTTGCTAAAGGCCACACAGCAGGAATTTAAACCCAGACCTCCAAACTTAAGACCCGGTTCAGAGTCCCTTCTAGCTCTAAGACTCCCTGGATGAGCTTCAATTTGGAAAGGAGCCAAGAGATCGCCTTGCCCTGGCTAAGGGGTCACACCTGGGCTTTCCTCCCCCTCCTCCCCCAGGGGCTGTGGCTCTTTGATGAGCAGGATCTCTGCTTGCCTCTCAGGCTGTCCAGGCCAGGCTAAGAGGAGATAAAGGGGTCCTGAAAACCAGCTGTGGGATAATTAATGGTGCCCAAAGCAGACCTCTTTTCTCCTTCAATGAGTCATTGAGATTGTTAATTATATTCTTTATAAAAATAATTAGTCCCAATCAAGACAGGAGCTTTTCTGAATAGTGCATTCACTGCACATGCATTTTTCCATTCCAAAAAGTCCTATCATCCCCATTTCACAGATGAAGGTGAAAAGTACTGGTCCCTGGAATCAGCACTGGAGGCAAATCCAGCCATATTCCCAAACGATTACTATCCACCTCGTTGACTTAGCTTCTGTAATTATACTTGGGGGTGGAGGTGTGTCCATGGGTGTGTCTGGGGGGCGTAAGTGTGTGTGGGGTGAGGGGTGGTGACAAAGGCCTGGGAGTTCCGGAGTCTGGGTCACAACACTCTCCGCTCTCTCCTTCTCAAAAGGAGGCATCTGCATCAAAGGTGTGGCTAAGGGTTAATTCAGAAGGAAGAAGCTACACGGTGCTGGCCATGCGGAAGTGTTGCGATGGAGGAGCCTCACCTTTGGAAAGTGCAGCAATGTGCGAAGAGTCTTGAACAGGGATTCTGGAGTCTTGGGGAGTCGTAAGCCAACGGTTAGGTCTGGGTTCAAATCCCAACTCTGAGCCAACTACATGTGACTCTGGGTACGTCCACCTTTTGGTCCTTGGTCCCCACATCCATACTGCTGACCCCCAGTGATACAAATAATGAGAGCTAATATGTATCTAATACCTACTAGGGATCGGACTCTGTTCTAGGCATTTCCTCTGTGTAACTCATTTGAGCCTGGTGAACAATCCAATGGGGTAGGAACTAGTGTCATCCCTGTTTCACAGATGAAGAAAGTGAGGCACAGCAAGGTTACTAACTTGCCCAAGGTCATTCAAGAGCAGAACTGGAATCTAAACACAGCCATTCTGGTTTATAGGATTTATAATCATAACCACAGTGCCATATAGCCCTTCTCAAGTCCTCGCTAAGGAGAATCTGCCTGACTCTGCTGGGTGTCTCAGTGTCCTCTTTTATTAATAATAAAAATAATATATCAAGTACTTTGTATGCCAGGCTTTTCCAGATACGTCTGATATATTTTTATCTCCCTTGGTGCCACACAGCAACCTAGAGACACAGGGAGTACCTTGATCTACGTTTTGCAGAAAGCGCAGCTCAGAGAGGTAAATGGACTGGGCCGAGGCTGCACAGCTGGACCCGTTTGGGTCCCAAGCCTGTGCCCACAACCCCTGCATGACATGATCCCAACAACCTGCTGCCAGGGTTCCAGCTCCGATCTGGGAGGTGGGATGAGTAGCTTTGGAAACTTCATTTCTGACTCTATTCTCCTTTTTGGGCCCCCACCTCCCCGTCTGTGAAAGAGATTGTGTCTTTGCAGCTCTGAGATGCTACCAGTCTGTACCTCCCCAGCGGGATCTCCTTGTCTCCTGAGGTACCCACAGCACGCTGCTTATCTATGCTCTGTGACCATCCAGATGGACAGAGCACCAATGACAAAGAAGGGCTTCCTTTTCAGGAGGCTGGAAAGTAGCCTGGAGCATGGCAGACCCCTGGTGCCCCCCTCGTATCAGAAGTAAGAGAATGTCCAGCCAATGGGTCCTCAGGAGATGCCTGGGACATAGCTGTGTGTGTGTGTTTGCAACTCATCATTCCCCTCACACAGGCCTACCTCGTTGTATGGCGCCTCGCTTTATTGACCCTGGGAGAGACTATTTTCCACAAATTGAAGGTTTGTGGCAACCCTGTGTGAAGCAAGTCTATGGGCACCATTTCTTCCCAACAAGATTTGCTCGCTTTGTGTCTCTGTGTCACATTTTGGTAATTCTCACAATATTTCAAACTTTTAAATTATTATTATATTATTATATATCTGTGATCAGTGACTATGACTCACTGAAAACTCAGATGATGGTGAAAATCTCTTAACAATAAAGTATTTTTATTTTTTTAGAAGATTTTATTTATTTTTTTGACAGAGAGAAAGAGAGAGCACAAGCAGCGGGAGTGGGAGGCAGAGGGAGAAGCAGGCTCTCTGCTGAGCAAGGAGCCTGATTCAGGACTCGATCCCAGGACGCTGGGATCATGACCTGAGCCGAAGGTAGATGCTTAACCAACTAAGCCACCCAGGTGCCCCTTAACAAAAAGTATTTTTTTAAATCAAGGTATGGACATCGCTTTATGTTTTTCTTTTTCTTTGAGACATAATGTTATTATACACATAATAGACTATAGTATAGTGTAAATAAAACTTTATATGCACTGGGAAACCGAAACATTCATTTGACCGGCTTTATCGTGGTGATCTGGAACCAAACCCGAAATATCTCCGAGGTGTGCCTGAACTTTTTTCTTCCCTCCTGGCATCTTATCTCTCTTGTTTGCCCTTTCTTTGCTTTTGCCTCTGTCTCTGAGCATCCATATACTCTGCAGACTTCTGACTCCCTTGGTCTCCCAGGCCATCCTGAATTCCTCTTTGCTCTTTTTCTTCCTCTCTCTCTTCCCTCCCATGCTGCTCCTCTCTTCTCTCTTCCTCTCTTTCTCTCTCCCTATCCCCTTCCCTCACCTCCATCCATTCTCCCTTTCCCCATACCCTATGTTCCCTGTCTCTCTTTTTCCTTCCCTCTCTCTCGTCTTCCGTCACTCCCCCCCAACCTCCTCCTCTCAGGTCCCTCATTTGTTGCTGTTTGTGAAGCCTGGCAGTGTCCTTGGTGGGCGGCGGATCACGCACATCAGAGGTTTGAATCAAATCAGACTGCGACTGAATTACACTAATAAACCAATTAAATGCCATTCAAAAAGTAATTTCTGTAGCATCCCTCATATTTATTGCAAATCTTGTTTCTCTAACATGGTGCTATCTCCTGTTCCCTCCCCAGCTCCCCTCTTCCCTCCCCTTTCCCTCTTGGCTCTTTCTTTCTCCTCCACCCTCAGCCTCTTTCTCATTCCCTCTCCCACCAAGCGTGCCTGCAGCTCCCCTTCGCCCACTCATCCCACGGCACAACCTGCTTCCCCAGCCTGGGATTCAAACCACATTTCAGGCTGTTGGTCAGGTGGAAAGAGCACTAACGTGGGAGTCGGGAAGCTTGATTTCTGGCTTTTGGCTCTGCCACTCACTGGCTGTACGTTCCCAAGAAAGTCCTGGGGTCTGTCTGAGGTTATCTGCCAGCTGAAGGCCTTGAGCCATATGATTTCCAAGGTCATTTCTAGCTCTTGTGGTCTACAGTTTTGTGACCAGATCGGCTCATTGGGCCCAGATAGAATCGGATTTGAATCCCAGCTGTGCACTTATTAGCTGGGTGTCTTAGGCAAATGGCTTCACCAGTCTGTGCCTCAGTTTCCTCGTTTGAATGATGGGGGTAATATGACTACCTCTCATACAGTAAGGATTACTATGAAGATCAAATAAGCTAATACAGGTAAGAAGCTTAATATGATGTCTGGATCACAATGAGCAATCAGGAAAGGGGCGCCCCTATTACTACTGTTGTTCGCATTGCCACCGATGTTGGGACAGATGCTTTTTCCTTCTCCCTTCACATTTATGCCTTGCCCCTTAGAGGAGGTGACTTCCATCCTCTCTCTCTCTCCACTCTGGGAGGGTTATAAGAATTTCTGGCCTCCTCTCTTCCCCATGTTCACTCCCCTGTGTGTGAACGTTGTCAGTCCAATCGGTCAGAGTATGGAAATAACCAGGTCATGTGTGATCTGTGTCTGGGGTCACTGCATACGAAGGCAATGCACATGCTCCGCACACTGTCTCCTCTCCCTGCATCTAGGCGGGTGAGGAAAGCTTTCTTGCTCTCCAGCTGCTTCTGGAAATGTGGATGTCAACTTCTGGAATTTTGTTCAGGTATCAAAGGCAAATGTTCTAATTCTGCCTCAAACCCAGGTCACATTTTCAGTTGCAGCTTTCCCAAGTTTAGCACTGGATATCCTTGTCTCAGTATTCTGTTTTTGATTTGATTATCCATCTGCCACCCTGTTTATATATCACGTTGGTAAGATGTCCAGCCATCTTGGTTTGTCCAGGACTGAGGGGTGCTCCTAGGGGACAGGACTTTCAGTGCTAAAACTGGAGAAGTCATGAGCAAATCAGGACCAAGGGGTCACCCTGCACATTGGTCCAAACTTTGAAGTGATGAGTAGTATGCTAAGTTCCCTCAACAATAATATTAATGATACTAGTGCTAACACATGAAAATTATAGAACATGTGAGACATGCAACAAAAGAAGAAGGATAAGAAGGAGAAGGAAGAGGAGGAGGAGGCAACTGAAGTCACCCAAAAACCCATCACTTAGGGACTACTCCAGCCAGGTCCCCCAGGAGACACTCCTTTGTGCGCAAGGACATACCCTTTACACAGACTACAGCATAAACAGTGCCTTCTTGGCACCGTGCATGACGTCAATGCCAACCACAGCATCTCTGGTCTTGTGTACCAAGGGGAGCACCAGAAAACTCGACAGCAGAACATGGCATGTCAGTGCTGGTTGGCAATAAGAATTCATTTGATTCAACTATCAGAGTGTTCTAAAAAATAAAGACTAAGATGATGCCTGTTGTGTTTGAGCCAAGTCCCATCCCTGACTTCCCTAATTTCTGTGGCTTCCTGTTCAGTGCTCTTGTATTTAGACAGTATGGAGATGAAGGACTGAGGTGGATGATCTGCTCTCAGTAAGTGGTGCCAGATATCAAGAAAACAGCTGACATCAAGAGGCCAATCCAGCTCTTTTCTTAGATCTTGTCTTCCTGGAAGGTGAGGGGCAGTGAGGGAAAATCCTAAGCTTTCCAGGAAGAGCTGATAATAACCTGGGTCTAACTGGATAGTGGGAGTACTCAATAGGAAGTTCCTGGAAACACCACACCCTTGTAGCATTCCAGGAAGACATGGAAAAGAGGATTTAAAAAAAGAGAGATGGGGGGAGCATGAATGCAGGACATTCAACATTGTCTAATAAGACGGAGATAAAAAGCAGAAATAACGAGGAAAACTTCGCCGAGCTGAAGAACAACTTCTGTTGGCAAATCAAATTCTCTTAGCAAGTTCTGAGAACAAAGAAAGAGAAAAGACAAACACTTAGAAATCTTGGTAAATGTTTCAACTTTCAAAGATAAAGAAGCAAGTCTACAAGCAGGACAGGGAAGAAAGGTTAGTTATGTGTACAGCCACCGGGCTGTGAGCATAGTGAAGACAGTTGTGTGCCCACCTTGATCACAGTTGGGTCCCCAGCACCTACCAAAAGGCATAGTCCATAGTAGCTGCTCAATACATGTTTGCTGAATGAATAACTACATGGATGTAATAGAATTATTATTACCTCCTGCCCATTCCTATAGTATTTATGGTTAGTCATTCCTATAGTATTTCAGCCATAATCAAACCTCATTGACGTGCTGGACCAGGAGGGAATATTATTACCTTCATTTTACAGTTAAGGAAACTGAGATTCAGCCAAGTGATATTATTGCCCATTTATGTATTCAGCAATTGATGGAGGCTGAATGAGAACCCAGGTGTCTCAGCTGCCAGCCCTGGACTCAGGCCTTAAACTGCTCAGAGGTGGCCCAGATACATTTTCATGCCTTCTCTCTCCTTATCTTTAGCAAATGTGTTACAAAGATTTTACCACGTGCTCAAGCAACACATATATAAGCCAGCTGTCCCTGTGGTGATCACAGTCTGGGAGGCCTAATAGACACCCACAGGGTACACACATAAATAAATCAGCCATGTTGACCCATAAAGCAATTCCATGTGATAACGTGGCCCTTGGCAACAAAACCTTGATTCACACAGATCTATTTTCCTTGGTAGGCCTGGGATAATTTTTCACCCAGACTGTAATGTGATGGGGAGGCACACAGACATCTATAAAAAATTCAAGAGAAGTCCGATCCTTATTCTGAAGGGTTAGTGGTGCCCTGTCTCTCATCTGGTCTTCCAGTCTCCCCTCCAGCTCCAACCACAAGGCCTGCCTCTCTGTCTTGCATTCTGAACAGAAAAGTCTGTTTTCTAATAACGGTCCTTAATTCCTAGGGCATTTTCCTCATTGTATGGTATGGCACTTTGCAGTCTGGGTGGCATTCATTCTGAGATCTCTCTCTCTTTGCTTCCCTCCCTCCCTTTCCCCTTCTGCTTCCGTTCTCCTTCCACCCCATCTGAGCAAGAGAGGTCAAACCAGTGATCTACCCCAGAACTGGAGGAAAAGAGGTGAAGTTACCTCTTGCTTTTATCAGCAGAGGGTGTGGACATCTGCCTTACCTTCAGAATCCCTTGTGGCTCCCATCACAACCTATTTCTAAGACCTGTTGGAAATAAGACCAAAAAATTCCTCTGGGTGCCCTNNNTTTCCCTAGAGCAGCAAGTGGCAGAAGTGAAGAGGACTGGCAAGGAGTTCATCCAGAACAGAACCCTTAGCATCATCATTCTCCTCAAATACCACCAGAGGACCTGGGGCCATCCTAGGAACCCTGGACAGAGTTGGTTAGAGTAGTGACAGGTATCATAAGGCAAAAGTGGGCATCACAGACCACTCTGAAGGCTCATTCTCTTTTATGTCCTGTATCTTCTTTCTTTACCCCTCTCTTCCTTGCTTTCTGCACTTAACTTCTTCTTTTCCCCTTTCTTTCTCCCGTAAACTTGGACAGTTATTCCCTTAGAAACTACTCACAACTGCTGTCGATCAAGAACTCCTCAGGGCTATTATCCATCTCACTTCCTTTGTGGTCCCCAAAATGCCATTTGAAATGACCAATAGACCATAAACATAGAGAGAAAACAGTGTTGTTCCTGTATTCAGCCATGAGACACTCTGTTTATGCTAGAAGCTGAGGAAGGGCAACTCTCACAAGCCAGAACATTCAAGAATATCAGCAAGGTATAGGGTTGACAGGGTGAACAGAGAAGAAGGCCCAAGCTCAGCTTTAAGCCACTATGTGCTCAGAACAAAGGGCCTGGAAACAAATGGAAGAGATGCTGGCTGAACCTTATAAACACCTGGCTAGAAGCCAGGGTGGGCTATGAAGTCATCAAGGGACAGTTTTGGAACCTACCAGTATCCCTGAAAAGTGAAATGGAGCCAATAGCCACCCCAAATGGAATTCACTGTGGCACTGATTCATACTTGGAGCATGAAGAAAGTCAGGGCACTGCTGGGATTCTGCTGACCAAAACCAGGGCCACTTCTGGCTTCCCCACAAACAAGAAAAAGAAAATCTTTTGCACAGGCAAAGCTCCTTGCCAAAGATATCTTTGGCTCTGGCTACCTCTCTTATCTCTCCAAGCAGCTGAATCTATGAAAAGGAAAAGGAAAATTACAATAAATCTAAATGTTTCCTGTTTCTCTCCATATGGCCTGAAATATCCAACCAAAGATCTACCAAATCCCTCTTAGAACCCACACAGGCTTCCAATTTATGATAAGCTTGGACCTCATTCTGTAAGCATGGGCAAACAGGGAATAATGTTTGGCCATATGAAAAGACTCAAAGTTCAGAAAAAGGGAATAAAGAAGACTCAGTGGTATAGAAGCAATACAAGGAGAAAAGTCTGGAACTTTCTTGATTAAAGAGGGCATTGCATTTATATAGCTAAAATAGATAATCAGAGAGGGGTACCTATGAAATCTGGAAAATACAGGGAAATGAAAATCATGTTGGATGAATTAAAAATAAAATTACAACAGAAGCATTAAACAGTAGGTTGCATATTATGGAGCTTTAAAAGAAAAATGTATAGATAAGCTCAAGAAATCTCCCCTAATTCAGAAACATGTAAAGGAAAAAAGGAAAATAAAAGATACAGAGAATAGGTCCACAACATCTAATTGTGGAATGAGGAGAGGCAAGAACACCAAGAAATAATAAAGAAAACTTTTCTGAACTAAATAATTACTTTTATCTGCAGACCAAACAAACTTAGCAAGTTCCAGGGGGGAAAAATGAGGAAAACGCAAACACCTAGATATTGTGGTGAAATTTTTTTCAATTTCAAAGATAATGAAGCAATTTTACCAGCAAAGCAGGGAGAAAGGTTAATACTAAGAAATAAAAAATGAGGCAGTCCTCAAACTTCTTTTCTACACCATGAAATATAATGAACAGTACAGTTTTGAGGGGAAATATCATGATTCAAGGACTATATACTTAATGAAGGTAATGCTTCAAATGAAGAGTAAAAAGTCTGCATTTTAAAAATGTAAGGATTAAGTGCTATAATTTATATACTCTGAAAAAAAATTAAAAATATAGTGCAGCCAAGAAATTAATCAAATAATGAATTATATAGTTTCTACAGTAGAAAACAGAAAATGAAGCAAATATTAAAATATGACATAAAATAAGATGCTATATTAGTTATGACTCTAATTATAAAGGGGTTAAATTCCACTATCAAAACACCAATACTCTCAGTTGTGCATCAAAAATTAAAATCCAAAAATTAAAATTTACTATATGCTTTTTACAAGGGACACACCATGAAAATAACACAAAATGCTTGGAAATAAAGGTATGGTCAAATATATATCAGACAAACCAAAGGAACCCAGGGCTGAAAATACCAATGAACACAGAATTCAAACCAAAAGAAAACAATATTCAGGGGCACCTGGGTGGCTCAGTCAGTTAAGCAACTGCCTTTGGCTCAGGTTATGATCTCAAGATCCTGGGATCAAGCCCCACATTGGGCTTCCTGCCTGGTGGGGAGCCTGCTTCTCCCTCTCCCTCTGCCCCTCTTCCCTGCTTGTGCTCACTCTCTCTATTAAATGAATAAATAAAATCTTTAAAAAGAAACTTAAAAAACAACAATATTCAAAGAGGGGGTTTTACATGGGCAGGAGATTCATGCCATAATGATGACACAATATTGTGAATATTAATGTATCAAATGGCACAACTTCAAAAGGTATAATGGGAAAATTGTAAAAAAAAAAGGGGGGGGGTAAAAAAATACAAGGAGAAATAGCCAAATCATAATCACTTTAGAATACTTTAACACTCCTCAACAAACCAAATAGATAAAAATTAGTAAGTCTGAAATATATATATATACATACATACATATATATACACATACATATGTGTGTGTATATATATATATATGTGTGTGTGTGTGTATACACACATGAGACATTTAGCCCTCTTAAGAATAAACACGATTCTTAAATATCGGCAGATCGTTTATAAAAAATAAATTCCAAAACTTAGAAATCCTGCAGCTGCAGTGGAGGCTGGGCTGTCCTGCCCAGATCCACTTTCCTGCCCAGATCCACTTTCAGTAGTGAAGAGTGTATTCAGAGTGTACTTTTCCAGCCCCTGGGAGTCCTGTAAGCAGAGAGCACTCAGCTGTCAGACACTTCAGGGACTGCCCCTACTGCAAGAGTCCAAAGCTCTGCCCCTTCCAGAGGCAGGCTACACTCAGTGATTGATGTGGGTAATAAAGGTATCCTCTCACCCCCAACTCCAGGCAACTCTGAAGTGTTCCCCCAACTGCAGAGCCCTCTGTGGGGTTAACTGAGGCTTCCACTGAGACTCCTTTGCAGCTCAACTTGTCCCTCTGCCCAGTCCTACTTCCTTCCCTTCCCTTCCACAGATGTCACTTGACCCCAAGATCACTTGCCATAAATCCCTTGCATCTCAGAACCTGCTTCCCAGGGAAAGCAACCTGTAAAAACAGGACATACTGCAATATAACTAGAATTGCTTCTAAAATATTTAAACAAGAAAGCCAGAGGGACATATATGAACATACGTATTAATTCCACAGTTATTAGACCAAGAATCAAAACTTAACTTGTAGCTAACTTTGAAAATGTTGGTATTGAGAATATTACATATCAAATTTATTAATATGTGCTGCTAGTTCTGTACTCAAAAGCAAATTCATAGTCTTAAAATGCTTTTCTTATTATATAAGAATAAAAAATACGTGCCCTCCTTACTACCCATCACCGGCCAGGAGGGCACGTATTGCATGGTGCACTGGGTGTTATACACAACTAATGAATCATCGAGCCTTACATCGGAAACCGGGGATGTACTGTATGGTGACTAACATAATATGATAAAAAATCATTATAAAAAAATAAAAAAAAATAAAATCAAAATTCAATCAGGTAAAAAAAAAAGGATAAAAAAGAAACAATTAAGAAAAATCAATCCAATAAGGTGGAAAAAGAACCACAATACATATCTGAGAAAATTAGAAAAATATTTTTTAAGAGATGCATTCTGAAATATGCAGTGATAAAATGGCATGATTTCTAGGTTTTTTTTAAAAAAAACATTTCAGCAAATAAGACAAAGAAAAAGGGAAAAAGGGAAAGAAGAAGCCAAGGTAGCAAAATCTTGATATTGTTGTACATGGTGATAGTACCTAAGGATACTTTATACTATTAATTTTGAGTGTGTTTTAACATTTTCATAATAAAATAGCAAAAAGAGAAGAAAGGAATAAAAACGATATTAATGAACTAGAAAAAACCTAAAAGCTAATAGAATTGATATATAAATATAAAAATTAATTCTTGGAAAAATCAACGATAAAATAGATGATTCATCATATCTAATCAAGGATAAAAGAGAGAACAAATGAATATATATAATTAGAATATAATTACAGATCAAAATTTAGATTTAAATGTGACAGGACTGTAATTATAACTTTTAGCTGATACGTTTAAACACCTTCAATGAATGGCCAATTTGTAAGGGAAATATAAATTACCATATTAGCACAAGAGGCAGAAAAATTGACTAGACCAGTGATGGCAGAGAATCTGAATATTTGTTACATAGTTATTCTGTTAAAAGCCTTGGACCCAGATAACTCTAAGAAAGATCTTTCAAACTTCCAAAAACCAGCAATCCCATACCTTATAAGGTAACCAAATATAAAAAAAGGAGAAAGTTCCCCAAGTATTTAATAAGATTAATATAATCCTACTGCCAAAATAGTAATGATAATAATAATAACCAATTGCCTCACTATAAATGTAAATACCAAAATCCTACGTCAAAATTAGTGAACAGAAACCGTAAGTTTATTGAGATAAATGTGCTACAATCCATGAGATTTATCCCAACAAGTCAAATAAGAAAAAATATGGGGTTGTTTAAATTAATGCCCCCTTTAAAACCAACACTCATTACAGATACATTTGAAATGTTCCTGAACTAGGAATAAATTTGACCAAGAATATCAATTGCAAATGAACAAAAGAACATCATGCTTCATGATGGGACACTAGGAATATTCTTGACAAAGACACCTGCTACTATCCCTTCTATTTTACAATTTCCCTCAAAGGTTCTAATCAATGCAAGAAAGCAAAAAAACTGAAATAACAGGACCAGTGTCTCCACCCTCCATCCTTCCTCTCCATTCCACTGAGAGAGACTCTAACACTTTGCTCGGGGCCCCTTGTTCCCAGGCAGAAGTCCAAACTAGAGAGGTGCAGTCACACCATCACCCAGGTGAGAAAAGATGAACCACTGGTTTGAAGAGTTAAAAATAAATAAGGCAACTATAAAATTAACTATAAAAAATAAACTTTAGGTGCTAATCTATCTGATTTGGGGGTGGATATAAAAATAAAAGAATAACAAAGCACATGATTGTCAGATTTAACCATGTAAAATATTAAATATCTTTGTAAATTTCTTAACCAAGATTTTAAAACAAATGACAAAACCTGAAAACTATCTAAAACACCCATGACAGACAAATGGTTATTGAAACCCTTATTATATTAGAACAGCCTTTAAAAAAAATATGGACAAAGACATGAATTGGCAATTTACAAAAGAAGAAATACAATGACCAGTTAATAAATGAAAAACAAAAAGTTATGGACAAAATACAAATAAAAACAGGATACCATCTTTTTCTTATTAAATTGAAAAGATTTTTTTTTTTTTTTTAATGAAAATAGGCAGCATGAGTGAGACTGCAGATAGTTAGGTCCTCTTGTTTACTGCTAGTGGGAAGACAAATCCATGCAACTATGGCAGGGGGCAATTCATCCATAAATCTCAAAACCCTAAAAATTATTCACATCATTTTACCTTGCAGTCATTTCTAGAATGTGATGGACAGACTCTAAGATGACCCCCCCCAGAGATCTCCACCTGCTGGTGTTCACACCCTTATGTAATCCCTTCCCCTTGGGACCTGTGACTTGCTTCTAACCAAAAGAATATGGGCTGTCTTGTTTGTGGTTAGATTACATTAAGATTGTAACTTCCATCTTCCTAGGTTTCCCTTATCAGCTTTAATGAATATAGCTGCCACGTTGTGAGCTCTTCTCTGGAGAAGCCACATGGCAAGAAACTGAAGGAGGTCTCAGGTCAACAGCTAACAAGGAACTGAATCCTGCCCACAACCACCTAAATGAACTTGGAAGCAGATCCTACCCCAGATGAGTCTTCAGATGAGACCTCAGCTCTGACCGGCCCTTAGATTTCAGTCTTGCAAGAGAACATGAAGCAGAAGACCCAGCTAAACCTGATCCATGGAAACTGAGCTAAAAATGTGTCTTGTTTAAGCTGCTAGTTGGCACAGAGTTAATTTGTTACACAGCAATACATAACTAGTGCATAAGGATTTACCAGAAGGAAATAATCATGAATGTGTGCAAAGATCTGGACACGTGAAGCTTACTGCAAAATTTTTATAATTGAGAACATTTGGCAATACTCTAAATGTCAATGAATATCAGGCTGGAGAAATCAACTATAATACCATGAACAATACGCAATTGTCATTTTGTAGGTTAAAAGAGGTTGAATATCACTAATTATATACATTTCAACCTGATGTATTCATACAATATAGACATTAAAATAGCATTCATGAGAAATAGTTTTCAATATGAGGGGAACCTCATGAAAATTTCATGATACGTTGTTAAGTGGGAAAAACGTTTATAAGACTATGAAAATATAATTTTGATTTTGCATATGCATAGGCAAAAGATTGCAGGGATATCAATAAAAAGTTAACAGTATTTATCTTTAAATTGTGGGATTTGGGGTGATTTTTATTTTCTTTTTTTGTTGTACTTTCCCCAGTGAACACGTCTTATTTTTTATAGTCAGGAAGCAAGCTTAATTAATACAAGTCAACAACGGCATAAATTCCTAAGCCAGAACTAAACTTCCTGCTTAGAACATGGTCCCTGGTTTCTCACAAATCATTCTGCCTGATTTCCGGGGCTTACGGATTCACTAAGAGTGCATTTATAAGTGCCCTATGATATCATCAACAGCTCTGCCGGATTAGCTTGCTGTTTTCTGGAAATCTGTCATCCCTCGCTTGTGCTTAGGTTTTTTCTCATCCCGTGGCATACCCCAGGTTCTCTGAGTTGCTCTTTACAAATCCCTTGGTTTCTGACATTTCATGATGCTGGGCAGTAGAGGGAATTCTGAGGACAACATGTGTTCTGAGAAAATGTGGAAGCTCACTGTGTATTTTTTCTCTCATGTTTCAGTTACCTCCGCCCTTCTGTCGCTGTTCAGATTCATCTGTTACCCAGCTAATGACCCTATTAGAGAGCTGAATCGCTCCCCAGCTTCGTCGTGAATGGCTGATGGATTTTCTCTCAGACCCCAGAAATGCCTTGGGACTGCTGTGTGGGTCCCTGAGGGATGGGCCATTACCTGGGAGGTCGTCCTCCTGGAGAAACACGTACCCCTATGTCGGAATGCACTCCTATCACGTTTATGTGGTGCAGCCTCCTTAATGTGTCCCTGACCATGTCACGTCTGCATTTGATCCAAGGCCCCCACTCCCTGGAGGAGAAAGGGCTATGAGTGATGTGATTTGGGGCATATTTGGCGAGTTTCATTACAATCAAAGCATGTGTTATCACTGCAGGAAGAAGCACAGGTGTAGGACAAGGGTATTTTCTCTCACTGACAAAGGACTTAAAATACTTCAAATCTACACCTAAGTTATAACAAGACTGGACTTAGACCAGCCATGAAGACAAGAATCATTTCTATGTGATTCACCA
The DNA here is from genome assembly GCF_017311325.1 of Ursus maritimus. Classification (NCBI taxonomy): domain Eukaryota; kingdom Metazoa; phylum Chordata; class Mammalia; order Carnivora; family Ursidae; genus Ursus; species Ursus maritimus. Next base: position 15,425,781 of record NW_024425897.1, read on the forward strand.
AGCTCTTAGGACCATTCTTGGCACATAATGGGCTCCTGATGGCTGGTTGGTGGATGGCTAGATGACTGGATTAATAGATGACATCAGGAATTACTAGCACATTTTTAGTTTGGAATTTCCGCCTATTGGCCCAATTTCTAATCCTGATAACCACACAGAAAAAAACATCTCTGTTCTGTGTAGAGTTTTTGAAATGTTTGCTCAGTCTTGTGTCTCTGTGTCTTCATTGATTGCTTCCTTGAGGCTTCACAATTGCAGTGACTTCAGTCACAGAATATTATCACTTTTCACTCAGTGACAAAGGAGAAATCACTGTCCTTGCCCTTGGCTTTGATTGAGGAAATTAGAATGGGAATAAGGGAGCAGGTTCTGGTGGGTGCATATCCAAGCCATGTTCTTCATTCTCACTTGAGGGAATGAATGGGGGTGGTATAATGCCTACCCATCCCCTTCCAAGTTGTTCCTCACCATTGGGTATGGGGCATAGTACTCTCCTCCCGTGCTTTTTAAGTGGTTTCCTTAATCAGTCCCTGCCTGCCTCTGCTATTATCCTATCCCAGGGTATGTAATCTGCCCAGACCTCCCTTTTATGAGGCAATTCTGACTGCGTGTCCTCACCACAATGTCTCTCACTGCGTAGAAATTCAAGGCAAGAATGTTTGTATAGCTATAATGTGGCAAGACCAGTGTTTCTTTGGTCATGTCTATAGCCTGGAATGGCTAATTTAAGTTCATTTTCTTTCAAGGTCTCCTCCTCCTCCAGGAAGCCTTCCCTGAGCTGCCCACAGTCTTCTCTCCTGAATTTGTGATGCGTTTCTGTCTCAAGGTAGCATGGTGCAGTAGACAGAACATGGACTTTGGAGCCAGGCTGAGCCTTGTTCAAATCCTGGGTCTGGCACTTACTGCAAGGTAGGGGCGGGTGATTTGTTTACTATAAGCCAGTTTCCCCACTTGTAAAATGTGGGTAGTAATTCCTCCCTTACAGAGTTATTCTAAGGTGGTGGCTTTCACGGCGCATTCAGTATCACCTGGAAACTTGTTAGAAATATTAATCCTAAGACTCCCTTTCCTATCTTATATCTGCTAAATCAGAAACTGGTGATGGGGTCCAGCAATTTATGCCTTAATAAGCTTTTCAGGTGTTTCTAATGCATGCTTAAGTTTGAAAACCACTAAGGATTAGCAACAACATGTGCAAAGTACCTGCACATATGTTTAAGAATCTTAGCTATTAACCAGGGATGTACTGTATGGTGACTAACATAATATAATAAAAAAAAGTGAAAAAAAAAGAATCTTAGCTATTATCATCCTGTAATAGTAATAATAAATATCTGCTGTCTGTTGTGAGGAATAAACTGTGATAAGATGTGTTGAATACTTATCCCATTGTCTAGCACATAATAAGTGCCCTTTAAAAATGATCTATCATTCTAGTCTCCAATTATGTTCATTTCTACTCAGTTATATCATAAACTCTTCAAAAGCAGGGCTAATAACAGGTCATTTATGTCCTCCACAATGAGTTGCATCATGGAGTATACAACAAGGCACAATTAGTGCTTGTAGATCAGACTCTCATTGCCCTGTATTTTAATATCATACAAGACAAGAGCTCTAGCTTTATCATTATTAGTTGATTTGAGTTGACATCAAAGAGGAAAGCTGCCATTGACAAAGTTAAGTGATCTTGTAGGAAGATCTGGGATTGTGTCCCTATTCTGGCATCTATCAGCCATGTGACTTTAAGATTCCATTTCTTTATCTATAAAACAGGGATTAGACTTTGTATGACTTTAGAAACAGAACACTCTGGCTCAAATGGCTGCAAACCATAAGGAAATATATGATCTTAATTCCAAGAAGTCCAGTGGTTGGGTGGGCTACAGGGTAGGTTTTTTGAGTGACTCAGTGATGCCACTGAGAGCCCAGGTTCCTTCCATCTTTATGCTCTCCCACCGCTGATGTGAGGGCTGCTCTGTCATGATTTCAAGTTGGCTGACAGTCCCAGACATCATACACGAGTACCAGAATGTCCAGAGGAAAAAAAAAAGACCACTTCTAAATGTGACTTCTTCTTAAGAAGGAGAGATCTTTCCAAATAGACCCCCAGCAGACTTCTCTTTATGTCTTATTGGCATAAATTGGGTCACACACTCATTCCTAAAACAACTGCAGGCAAGACAATGGAATGCCCACAGTTAGATGAGGCTGATCACCTGGCCTGGTATGGATGGACTGGGGTGCACCAATGCTGCTACCCACAACCACATTTACTGCATTTCTGAGGCAATTAAATGAGATCATTGTACCACATGCTATATTTAGCACACCAACGACACATGATAGATATTCCCCTCATTCGCTGCCTTTTCCTCTTTGAGTCCTTGATCTCACCTCTCACATACAACCACCAAGTTCTAATTATTTGTCTCCTTAACAGAACTTACAATTTGTCCATCTCTGCGTATGGCTGATCCATCACCCCCCAAGTCCAGGTCAGCATCATCTTTTCCCTGAATTTCTGCAACAACTCCACCCTCACAATTGTTGTTGGTTTTTAATCCATTCTATGATTGATCTTTCCCTACCTATCCTCTCCACAGCTGCTAGAGTAATTAAAAAAAAAATATAACAACATAGATTGCTTAAAACCTTCTGTGGCTTCCCATTCTCCCTAGAATAAAATCAAACACAGATGTGGCAGTCATGAGCATGTATCTTCCAGATCTCCAACCACAGGGAGCATAACTGACCCAAGACCCCCAGTGCTGAGCTCTGACCTCTGTGGAAGGGAAGATCATACTTCCCACTGGCTGCTTCTAGTCAGTGGCTGGGTGGCGAGGATACTAAGGCAGAGACACATGTGACTCCTCTATGGCCAGCTTTGGCTTGAGGGCTCCCCAAGAGCCTTGCCAAAACTTCCAGACTGCACAGCTGGTTAGGATGCTTCCACTCAAGCTTTCTTCTTTCTCCCCTTTCTCCTTTGTCCAAGCTCTGATTCTCTCCCAGCTTTCCCTATCTCCCCCATTTATCTCTCAGGCAGTTCCCCTAGTAAAATCCTCACCTGTGTAATCCTGTCTTGGCAACTGCTTCTAGGAGGACTTAGAATCACAGAGCTAACACCTCCATGATCTGAACTCTACCTGTCCAGCCTCATCTCTCACCACTTACTCCTTATATTAGATCACCACCCTGAAATACAGGCAGCTTCCCCTTACCTCCTGGGCTTTGTTCATGCTGTTCCACTGCCCCAACGCCACCCACTCCTACACTCCCTGTTTGGCAAAATCTCAGTACAAGTGTCATTGCTTCTGGAGATCTTTATCCTCTGTCTAGACAGACAGACACACACACACACACACACACACACACACACACACACACACACAACCAGGGTTCCATGTCTTTGCTCTGGATACCCAGAACACTCTTCCCAGACCCCCATCAAGGCATTCCCTCTTTGTTGTACTCCAAGGCAACAAAATCCTATGTTTTTTTTTAATTTATTTATAATTTGAGAGAGAGAGAGAGTGAGTGTGCGCACATGCACAAGCACTGGGGGAGGGGCAGAAGGAGAAGGAGAGAGAAACTCAAGCAGACTCTGCACTCAGTGCAGAGCCCAACACGGGGCTTGATCCCACGACCCTGAGATCACAATCTGAGTGAAACCAAGAGTTGGACGTTCAGCTGACTGCACCACCCAGGTGCCCCTATGTTGTATTTTTTTTGACTCAGGTTCCTCCCCACATACAATGCAAGCCCTGTGCGGGGCAGAATCATGTTCTCTCATTTTTCCTTTTTGCCCAGTACCCAGAACAGTACCTGACACACAGTAGGTGCTTATCAATTGATGGTCCCCTTCTCTTCTTATAGCCCCAATACAAGGCTGGGGAGACACACGGAGTCCCTGATAGAGTCCTGAAAGACATGCATGTTATATCCCCAACATTGGTGTGGTTTGGATGTAGAGGGGCCAGAAAATATCCTAAGGCCCCAAGATCCAGCTCAGAGAGGTGGCTAGCCTGTCTGTCCCTGTGCTTCCACAGGGGCAGGTCTCAGCCTCAGGGAGGCTCAGTTTAAAAGCACGTCAATCATGCTCTGGCGAATCCTGGATTAAAAGATCAAAGCTGACAAGCTGCCTGTTGGAGGAGGGGGCCAGCCAGGACATACAAGGAAATGTCTGGAGTAGAGTACACACAAAGCAGGGGCTTGTGAAGAGCAGGGCTTCTGTGTGTGTGCAATTGATGCGTTGCACAAAGGCGTCCAGCCTACGGGGCTTGTAGGGGCTGAACCCAGCCCACATTCCCTCCACCATCATGTGCGCCCTGCCGTCAGGCTGCATCAGCCAGAACTCAAGCACCCAGACAGGACACCCTTGGTAACCACACAGAGATGCACCATCATCCTCCCTGAGTAAGAAGGGCCAGACTCCAGGAAAGAACTCGGGGCTGGAAGCCAGCAGAGTTGGGTTCTGGCCTTCATCAGCCCCTAATATGCTGGATGATGCCAGACTACCCCCTTCCCAGGGCTTCAGCTACTATTTTTAAGTCCCATGATGTGCCAGGCACTGGGAATACGGGAAAGAAAGAAAAACAGTCCTCTTGAAATGCACAAATAGATGAAGAAAACAGACATTAAACAAATAACCACATAAATACATCAAAACAATTGTGATAAGCACAGTGAAGAAAAGTCTAGTGCTCTGTGAGAGAGAATTACAGTGAGGGTTTCATTTGCAAGAAAAGGAATCATTAAGGAAGCAGCATAAATGGGAGTTAACTAGAATGTGGAGGAAGGGAGGTAAGATTTTTGGCTGGAGAACAGTCATTATCCATGCAACAAATGTTTATTAAGCACCTATTATGTGTTGGGTCTGGAGCAATGAAGAAAGGAAAAAAAGTCCAGCAAAGGGAGGAGACAGAAAATGCAATTAGTTTATGTGGAAGCTGGAGGCAAAAGCCGGATCATTCTGCACCTTGGAGAGTAAGGTAAGGGTTCAGAGTTTTCTTCTGGGAATAATAAAATAGATGTTGGAAGGTCTTAAGCAGCTTCGTGACATGATCCGATGTGCATGTGAGATCCTGCTGGATGCTTTTGGGAGGCCAGAGCCTGGTGCGCAGTAAGGGCTCAGTGCCTGTGGGCTGCTGTGGGGATGATGCTGAGGACTTGTCTAGCCCGGCTCCCCCAAGACACAACAAGCAGCCCATGGCCATGTGACCTGAACCCGTGGCCTCTTTCTTTGTCATCCGGCTCTCAAGAAGGACCAGAGGAGTTGCTACGCCTTTTGGGATCTCAGCTGTCGTATTCCTCCCACCTTAAGGGAACCCTGGTCTAGAAGGAGTGAAGGAAGACTAAAGACACCCCACCACTCAAGTGGTAAGCTGTTCACAGTGCTCATCTATTTGCAAAGTTGCTCTCCGTTTTGTGATCCAGGGATGAGTCCTTGTTAACCAGAATTCTGATTCTGTTCATACATTTGGGCTGGGGGAAGACAGCATGCCTCATTAGGGGGTGCTGGGCCCTCCTACAGCACCAGAGAATGAATCCTGATTGACTGAAGCCAATCATGGATGCCCATTCTCCTCAGCAGTAAGTGGCTGAGGTACAAGCATGTGATATTAATTCTGGAAGGCCAGCGGAAAGGTTTTCTTTGTTCCTAAAAGAGGACGCGGGAAAGGATGCCCTGTCTCATTGTGTCTGCACATAATGCGTGGAGGTGCTGCAGCCCTCTTGTAGTGGTGAGGGGGGACATCTTTAATACCCTGAGAATGGCAGAACCAAACCTGAGGTCCAGTTGAGTTGCTGAACTGACCAAGCTTGCCTCAGGGCACCCCGAGGTGTATATAATAATGATTTACAACTTTCACAATCCCTCTGCCACTATTGGGGAGGCTATGGCCAGCAACTCAGCTCCATGGTACATGCAGTCTATGTCCAGTAAAGCTTCCCTCCTTCAACTGAGTTGCAGTCAGGAAGTTCTGTTACCATCTAGCTTAAATTTTTACTGCTGCTTTAGGGGCTCCTTCCCTGTGAAGGAAACCCTGTGGAGATCATCTCTTTGCCTTAAACAACCACCTAGATTCTTGGCCCCATGGTGGGGGATCACCTTGGTGGCAGGTGGCTCCCTAGCATCAGTGCCCAGCACAGAGTGGGTATGGGACAAGGGTTTCTGAAATGAACACATAAACATCAAGTCTTCATCAGAGGGGGGAGTGGAGGTTTCTCTTTTAGGGAAAGAAAGCAAGCATTCTCCTCTTCTGACTGAGACATAAACACATCCATATCTACTAACTTCAGTTCAGGCATGGGGCCCCTACTGGGCCTGAACAAGAGCCAAAATTCTCAGCCCTACAGGAGAGCTTTCTGGCCTCAGTGGTCACTGAGGGTCACCACGTTCCCTCACGCGTCTCTGGTCCTTGGGAAGTTCTGGTCCGCCCAGGCTCTTGCCTGCCCAGGGGGCCCAAGTTGTCCCAAGGGTCCCTTACTCTCTGATGAAAGCATATGCTTCGCTACCTTCAAATCAGCTGACCTCTCCTGTCATTTTCCTTCTCTCCCATAACTCTTCCGTTGTCTGCCTTGAATTCTGGGTTGTTCTTTGCCTACTGATTTCATCTCCTCTGAGAGACTATGAACACATGGTCAGTTCTTTTTCTTTGGTTAGGTAAACTTTTAAGAAAACTGTAATAGACTTGAGTCCCCAGATCATCACAGTAGAGCTCAACGAATTCCACCAGATAGAGAGACAGAATATTCCCAACATCCTGAAGCACTTCCTCCCGTGCTCGCTTCTGGTCACTCTTTCATCTCTTTTCCCTGACTTCTCTAACTTTTAGATGAGTTTTGCCTGTTTTTGCACTAAATGTAAATGGAATCACACAGTAGGTACTCTTGGCCTCTGGTTTCCTTGGTTCAACGCTAAGTTGGTATCTGTTGCTGCCTGTAAGAGTCATTCACTCATTCCCATTGTACAGATGAGGAAACGAAGGCCAAGGAGCAAGTACAAGCAAGGTCAGCCAGACAACCTGCGGCTCTTCTCCACTGCCTCGGAGTCCCTCCCCTGCTGCCACTCCAGTGCCCCTCTGTGGGGTGATCTGCATCGCCTTTGCTCGTCCACCCTACAGGACCACTTTCTCTTTGGAGACCACCTTCACCCCTTTTTTTTAAAAAAAGAAAGAGCCCTTCCACATTCTTGGCTCCAGAATAAGATCCTCTTTATTTTCCCAGCTCCTTCCTTCCGGAGCTCTCAATAGAAAACCTCTCGCCGTCTCCGCAATTACCACTGAGAGAAATCTCATCTATTTTGGGCGATTCATTTGCGCCTTCACACCGGGCCTGTCTTTAACACACCTGAACAATCCTCTTCAGGACAGCACCCCCGCCCCCCGAGTGGCACCTTTTCAATGCCACCAGCCCCGACTCACGCCCCCTCCATCCCAGACTCTTATCCTTTTCATGATTTCATTCCTTGCACTGTTGGAAATGGATCATTCAACCCAGACTGTACTGATAAGACGAATAGCTCTTCCCTGCCTGGGGCCACTGGGTTTACCAACACTTCAATGTAAGCATCTTCTACAAGGATTTAATTTAGATATTTAGACAACAGATTTTTATCTGCCACACTGGTGGCTTTGCCTCAGAGTAGAGTGAGGATAATCAATTGGCTCTTTAATCAGCAGGTAGGTGGGAGGGTCTGTGGATGTGGGCTGTTGGGGGATAAAATAAGGACTCGGAGTCAAGACTCTCAGCCTCGGTAACTGACTCAGTGTGTGACCTTGAGAATGTCACTTCCCCACCCTGAGCCTCAAGGTTCCATCGTAAAAGGTGCACGAAATTGGAGAGGGAATGACCTAGCAGGGAGTCCACACGGGGCCACCACCAATTGTGCAAATGGCTACCTGCACTGGGATATCCTGTTCTGCTTGGGGAGGGGGAGGTGAGTGGAGGCTGAAGCCCACCCAGAGAAAAGGGGCTTCCTTCCCTAATTCACAAAGGTGTCTGGGGCTAAGCAGCAGCTGGTGCTGTGACAGGTGTGTGATTTTTCTGGGGGAAAAAATGCCTTTCCAGCTTCTCAAAGCATCCTAGTCCGAAGGATTCAAAACGTTAGTTTACATAGTCTCTTGGACCCCTTGCTTCCCTGCCATTCCACGAGTTTGCTCGTATTTCCTTTCCCTTTCAAACACCCCGGTCCCTACTCTGAAATGCTCAATAATCACGGAGCCCCAACTCCTTGAATAAAATGGCTGGAGATGGGATGTCTGCCTGGGGGCATATCATTTCACAGGGGGGGGGGCAGGTGGACTTCAGGGAGACTGAGGCAGGATGCCCATGCAGACAGAAAGGGCTTTTCTGAAGCATGGGGTAAAAAAAATGAATAATGTGTTATCTGGGGAGGTAACAGGGTGAAGAGGCAGCCACTGTCAGTGACGGCAAGAAGCTGCTGTTGTTTGGGGTTTTGGGCTGAGAGTGAAAAAATTAAAACAAGCGTAGCTGAGGTGGGTGGTGGTGGGAAAAATACTCGGGGGAACTCAAACCCCAGGAATCTCTCCGTTTTACCCATGCGGTCTGCAGGAAAGGAGACAGCAGGCTTGGATCCGCAGGCAGCCCCCACCTGCAGAAGGTCCCTGATTTCAACCCAGGGATGGTTGATGTGTCTCGGATCAGGGCTTGGTTGTTCAAATTGCGCAAAGGTTTTTGTGTTTGACTCTCTTTTGTTAAGCCCCTATTAAATATTTAAGGAGTTGGCCCCTAGAGAATTTAAATTAGGATGTGATTTATGTCAAATTGATCTGCACATCACCTTTGCCAATCAGGTCCTCTCTTTGGGGAATGTGGAACTGGGGACAAGGAGACTCAGTCTGCCAGTTGTGGGGAGTAGACCTGGAAGGTTATGGACAGCCGAGGGCTGAATCTGGCAATCTGGAGCAGTTGCGTTCTGGGGACTCTGTGATAAACCCCTTTCTACCTGAGTGTCACTGAGTGAGTCTGGGATTTTTGGAACCAGACCATCCTAAGGAAGATGCAAACTTCAGCCACCACTGGGGGTGACTGCAGGATGGATGCTCTAGAATCTTCAGTGGGGTCCTCATGACTCCTAGGGGGCTTGAGAGTGAGTATGCCCCACTTCAAGTAAATCCTGGATATAAAATTCCAGTGTACAATAAGCAAATTGGATGCAGTAATTCTTTTTTTTTTCTTTTTTACAGATGTATGTATTTATTTTGGGGGGTTGGGGAGGGACAGAGGGAGAGAGAGAGAATCTTAAGCAGGCTCCACACCCAGCATGGAGCCCAATGCCAGGCTCGATCTCACAACCCTGAGATCATGACCTGAGCAGAAATCAAGAGTCATTCTTTCTGATGGCTGAGTAATATTCCATTGTATATATGGACCACATCTTCTTAATCCAGTCATCTGTTGAAGGGCATCTCGGCTCCTTCCACGATTTAGCTATTGTGGACAATGCTGCTATGAACATTGGGGTGCACTGGGTGTTATATGCAAGTAATGAATCATGGAACATTGCATCAAGAACTGGGGATGTACTGTATGGTGACTAATATAACAAAATAAATATTATTAAAAAAAAGAAATCAAGAGTCGGATGCTTAACTGACTGAGCCACCTGGGGGCCCTTATCCAGAATTTTTAATTAAACCTGTTCATTCCAGTTCTCCTTCTTCCGATGCCTAAACAAATGCACCTCCCTGTCTGTCTCTCTCTCTCTGCTTCTCTTTTCCTTCTGATAATTGTAATGGCTGTCATGTTGTGAGCTCATACTATGTCCTAACACTGTGTTAAGCCTTTTGTTGACATTATTTCATCTAACACTCACAACAACCCTGCTAGGTTACCCCCCGCATGTCAGTGATGAGGAAATTGAGGTTCACATGGGTTAAGTAACTTGCCCAACACCACACAGCCGCTAAATGGCAGAGGCAGGACTTGAACGCAGGGCAGCCTGAGTCCAGAGGATGGGACAGAGAGGGGCTGGCAGGTGGGAGCAGAGTGCTGGGAGGAGTTAGAGCTGAGCTTGTTGAGGGCAGGAAAGAGGGTGTTGAAGGAGGGTCTCTGCTAGAGTGAATATGAGATGGACCCCTCCCCAGAGGATGCTGGAAACTTTCACTCTGGACCTCTTTCATGTACCCTTCACCCCCTTTGATGGATGCCACTCCTTCTTGGATGCTTTTAAGAATCTCCAAGTCCCCAAGATTCCAGTTTCCCAGTGTCCTCTGCATGGTCATACTCACCCATGCAAGTCTCCCCCCCTGCTTCCCAAGACCCTTCCACTCCTGCCACCCTCACCTCCTCCTGCTTCCTTCCTGGTTCCCCCAGCAGCTGCCTGCTCACGGAGCATGTGCTGAATCTGCAGTCCAGACACCAAGGTCCATGGTCTGGAGGGGAGAACTCAGAAGAAAGTATCCAGAGACAGGGCAATGTCTCACCCAAGGAAACGGGGTGTTAGTGTGTCATTTCAGGCACAGAATCAGGGAAACTTTACAACTGGAAGAAACATAAAAGGTACATTGGTTTCATGATGAGAAGAGTGAAGTCCAGAAGGGGAGACTGACTTATCTACTAACACGCACCTAATGGGTGGAAGAACTAGGTTTGCTTGTTTCTTTCATCCATCCACCCACCCACCCACCCATCCATGCATCCAGAATTTCTCAAGCAGCTATCATGTGCCAGTCATAGGAGCTAGAAGTACAAAGTGGAATAAAACAATCTCAAGGAGCTTATAGTTCGGGCTGCAGATGGTACAGCTCCCACCTTAGCGGATGTATTATTTCAAGAAGATATTAAAGTTGGCTATTTAACAACATAATAGTATGTACCATGTTCTAGACCTCGTAGTATTTACAAATATTATCTCATTCAATCCTCACCACAACCCTATAAGGTAGGTGCTATTTTATCCACATTTTGCAGATGAGAAAACTGAGATACAGAGGTGAAGGCCACCCAGCCAGTAAGTGGTGGAGCTGGGATTCAGGCTCGGGCTGCCTGGCTCTATTATGCCTCTGTGTCTTTCTCAAGCACTTTCATAGCACAATATTGTAAAAACAAATAAACAATCCCCTCAAACAAACAAAACCACCACCACAACAAAAAAAACCCAAACCAAAACTATCAATATGCTCTTCAAACCACAGTAAAATAGGCAAACATACAAATAAAGAATGCAAAATCAGAATTAAGAAAAATAAATGACACTCATAAGTCAAGGGTAATGAAAGGAAAAAACAGAACAAGGATTTGCAAGGTATCGTCTTTCCCAGGGTCACGTGTGTTCAACCACAATTGGGGTATGAGTCTCCCAGCAGACAAAGAGAAAAACTACAAAGTCTGAGTTATAGTATTTTCATAATTCTTGATTAGAAAATTAGTTCTTTTAAACAAGTTCTCAACATTTGCTACAACATGGACAGCACTGGAGGAGATAATGCTAAGTGAAATAAGTCAAGCAGAGAAAGACAACTATCATATGATTTCTCTCATCTATGGAACATAAGAACTAGGATGATCGGTAGGGGAAGAAAGGGATAAAGAAAGGGGGGGTAATCAGAAGGGGGAATGAAACATGAGAGACTATGGACTATGAGAAACAAACTGAGGACTTCAGAGGGGAGGGGGGTGGGGGAATGGGATAGACCGGTGATGGGTAGTAAGGAGGGCATGTATTGCATGGTGCACTGGGTGTTATACACAACTAATGAATCATCGAGCCTTACATCGGAAACCGGGGATGTACTGTATGGTGACTAACATAATAAAAAATCATTTTAAAAAAAAAAAAAAAAGAAAAGAAAATTAGTTCTTTTAGTCTATTTTTTTTTTTAGATCATATATTACCAACCCCTGAACTCTTGAGAGGAAAGACCACATCCTATGCATCTCTATGAAGGGTGCTCTGATAGTGTGATGTGGAAGGTGTTTGGGGGCAGGGTGATTGGGGGAGGGGTGTATTAGTTTCCTAGGGCTGCCACAACACTGTACCATGAATCGGGTGGCTTAAAACAATAGACACTTATTCTGTCACAGTTCTGGAGGCCAAAGTCCAAAATCAAGGTGGTGACAGAATGATGCTCCCCCAAAGACTCTGGGGGATAGTCTTTCCTTGCCTCTTCCAGCTTCTAGTGCCTGGGTGTTCCTTGGCTTACGGCCACATCACTCCAACCTCTGCTTCTGTCTTCACATGGTTCTTCCCCGTGTTTGTGACTCTTCTATTCTTATAAGGACACCAGTCATACTGGTTTAAGGGTCCACCCTCCTCTAGTACGACTTCATCTTAAATCACAACTGCAATGACTCTCTTTCCAGAAAATGTGACATCCAGAGGTTCCAGGTAGACATGAATTTGGGGGGAAACATTTCTCAGCCCACTACAGACGGCCAGAGAGGGCTTCCCTGAGCAGGTGACATTTTTGTTAAAATCTAAAGAATGAGGAGGACCTAGCCATGCACAAATCTGGGGGAGGAACAGTCCAAGGTGAAGTGTGAAGGCTGTACGCCTGAGATGAACATGGTGTGTAAGGGCCAGCAAGGAGACCCCTGTGGCTGCAGCAGCATGGGGAAGATGGAAGTGGGGAGCAGATAAGGGGAGGGAGGAAGGGTAGAAAGAGGCTGAAGCCACTGCCAGGAGCTTGGGATTTCATCATAGTATAGGAGTTCAGGTTTTCAGCAGAGGAGTGACATGAACTGGTTTGGTTTCTCAATGATCACTCTGGTGGCCGCACACAACATGGCTGGGAGGGGAAAAGCAATGGAAATAGCCACGGAGATTTGGAAGATGGTCCCTGTGAGTCCAGGTGAGAGATGATGGTAACTCTGACTAGTTCAGTAGCTGTGGGGATGGAGAAGGGCTTCAGCCTATACGTATAACTGATAGACTTGCTGATGAATCAATTCTATGTTGGGGAAGCAAAGGATGACCCTGTGGTATACATCTGTCCAGCTGCAGCTGGCAGTTTTTGCTCAACAAACACCTTGGTCCTCTTTCCATGGCCAAACTTAGATTTCAGCTCCAGTCCTTTTAACTGCTTCATTGCATTCCATAGTTTGGGTAGATCACAATTTATAATTTATAAAGTCCCCCATTGTTGGACACTTAGGTTGTTTCTAATTTCCCACAGTTACATCAATACAATAACAAGAAACATTAATCCAATCACTCATGTCTTCAACCAATTTCTTGAACAGAATCTGGATGCCGTCTGAGGGTTTCTCTAGGCTAAAAGGGGTGTAGCTGGGTTGTAGGAAACTCTCATTCTAATGGGACTTAGGTTTTTGCTGAAATATATTCCCATGGGTTCAGGGCCATTGAACTCACTGAGCAGAGAAAGCCCATCCCTTCCCTACCTTCTGAAGTTGAATAGTGCCAGGGAACCCCCCACTTCCTGTGCCTTCCTAAAATTAAAAACCACGGAGTTCCTGTAGGCCATATGCTACCTTATGTCTGGTCTTTAAAAACATGGAGTGGCATCTTGGGAATGGGGACCAGGCTGCCAACTGTAGCTTGGATCTGGGAAATAGTAGGATCCTCCTTGCAGACTGTTTTCTTTCTCCTAATACATGCCCTCATTTGAACCCAGGTCCAGCAGGAGGAGAGGAGATTAAATCCTGATACCTGTCTGGACTCATGGCTCTCCATCTGTTACAGCAAATCATTCTTGGTAGAAAGTGAGCAAGACTGGGGAGGGAGAGAAAATCCCTCTTCACTTTCTATCCTTTCTCTGAAAGCTACCTATGGTTTTTTTTTTGGTCTGTTCTGAATCTCTAGCCTCAACAGAAACAAAATAAAATTGGAAGCAACACACATGACAGATAGAAGAATAATTTCCTTAATATGCAAAGAGCTCTTACAAATTAAAAAAGAAAAAAACCAACTCAATTCTATTAAATGGATGAAGGACACAAAGAGGTAAAGCAATATCAGAAAATTACAAAATGGCCAAAAAATATGCAAAGATGTGTGTCCCTATTCATTATTAAAGTAAGAAAACTTAGGCAGACACTACATCTAAGTCTCCGAAGGGCATGGAGGAAGGAGCTTGATAATCCGCTGTCTTGCAAAGGTCAAGCAAAAAGACTCATACCCTTGGGAGGCGAGGGTGCAAACTTTGGGGAGAGCAATTGGGCAATATCTCCTAGGAATTTCTAATAATTCCATTTCTACAAATTTATAGCATATCTACACACCCCAAAGTGGACAAAGATGTACCAAAATGATTGTAGTATTTTTTGTTGTAGCAAAAACTCTGAAAACAACCCTGATTGTGAGTCGCAGGACACTGAAGAAATAAAAAACGGCACATCTATACAATAGAGTACAATGCGGCTACCACTGCGAAGACACAGGGAGGCTCCAAATGTAGTGATATATTTAAAACCCAAGATACAGCGGCACCTGCGTGGCTCAGTCGGCTAAGCATCTTGCTCTTGATTGCAGCTCAGGTCATGATTTTAGGGTCATGAGACCGAGTCCCAACTTGGGCTCCGTGCTGAGTGTGGAGCCTGCTTGAGATTCTCTCTCTCCTTCTCCCTCTACCCCTCCCCGCTCATGCTCATTCTCTGTCTAAAAAACAAACAACCTGAGAAAGAAAGTTAAGAAGAGACAAGTTTCCTAGTGCAATATACAGTATTCTCATGGGAAACATTTCTGAAAGACATATAAAAAAGCACAATAGTAATTGCCTCTAGCAGATGGGAGTGAAAGGCCTTTCACTTTTGTATACTCCTGTGGTGTTTTGATAAACTATTACCATGTGTTACTTTTGTGATTAAAACTCCTTTTAAAAATATTTAGCAGAAAGCTGATGATTCAGTACTGTGCTTGAAATCTGGAAATCAGTGCATTTGACTACTAACCCCAGTTCGCGTTCTTTTTACACCTGTGTTACATTGAGTTAATTGCTCAACCTCTCTGGGCCTGATTTTCTGTTCACTGTACTGGAGATGCTAGGAGTTTGTTGGTGGTTGTTGTTATGGTCGATGTTCTTTATGTTGCTGGAAGGATAAATTGGTACAGAAAAGTAAACAGCTTAATTGCCTAGCTCCAAAATTTGTTTTGTTTATTACTTGTGGGCAAACATCGATCTGATGTTCTGTTCTTAGAGCTCACATCACTTAGTTAAAGAAATAATAATGATGCTTCCCCACCGTGAAGGCATATCTGGAGATGTTACAGGGTGATCCAATTTTCACCTATCCTTCTGTTAATTCCACCTGTAGCCCCAGTGCATGCTGGGAGTAAATAGCATTACCTCCCGGGTTGATGTGAAACACCTGGTGAGATTTTCCTCTCCTGCCTTCCCTAAAGTTGAGAAGGCAACTGGGTCAGACTCTGTCTTGGGTAGGAATAAACAGAGACATAAGAAATGTCGACAGAGAAAATCACTAAGCTGGGGAGATGTTATCAATAGGGACAGGAAAACTCAAGATGCTTAAGTAAGGGGTATAACTGACAAAATAATAAAGGAAATGTGCAGGGTCCTTGCAGCAAAATAGCGAAGAATCACGGTTTAAAGAGAAAAGATGGAGGCCACGTGGGGTTGAAGAAAGAAGTTGGTGGAGTCAGCCAGAGTGCAGCTGTAAAAAGAGGGAGGGCTACCATAGCAGACAAAGACCATCTTGGGGGAGCTCACTGGTTGACTTAAAAAAGGCAGTCGGGGTGGGGGGGCAGCAACAAGTTGAAGACCAGGAAAAATAAGAGAAAACTGTATTCTTAAGACTGTTATCAATTTGCCCTACAATTCCAAAGTGGGAAAAGGAAGACAGGTGGGAAGATGGGTAGCAGAGAATGGTTCACAGAAAGCTTTGTCTCCAAGCAGTGTTGCTAAGTCAGGGAATGTCCTCCTGGGAACCTTGATTAGAAAGACACCCAGGTGAGTCCCAGCTCAGATGCCAGGTTATAATGAAGTGCTGGAGCTCCCCACGGGTGGGACTGTGTGTGGGATTCATCTCTGTCCAAAGGAAGTGAGCACATGGTAAACTCTTGCTGCACAAATGAATGAATGATGCCCATTCACGTTGGGGCAGACATCTGGCCTTCAGGGAAGGAGCGAAAGAAACACTCTGACACCCCTCTCTATGGAAATACTACTGGCTTCTATCAGGACATTGGCTAATGTTCAATTTACAAACATTGCTGCCCACAGCATCGTGGCTACCATTTACTGAGCACTCAACCATATCGGGACACTGGTAAGTGCTTGAAGACACTGTTCTCATGTAATCCTCACATCCAACCTCCGAGGCGGGCATCATCATCGTCCCCCTTTCACAGATGAGGAAACAGTGAGGACGGTGAAGTGGCCTGCTCAAGCTTACCCAGTTTGGACTAGAAAGCAGGTATGTTGATTTCTGCCCAAGCCATTTGCATCAAGATGCCCAAGACCTAGAGTGGTCCACGTGGAGGAGATGCTAGTCTCCCTGTTTTATAAATGGGAAGACAGCCACCCAGGGAGCTGAAATTCAGATGGTCAGACCCCAACTGGGCTCCTTCCACTAAGCAACTGCTTCTCCCTAATGCCACAGGGAGACAGGAGACCACACAGTGTAGGGTTTTTGTTTTTAATTTCCAAAACTTTCAGACATCTCTTGATTTGTAAAAGTTGTCTTAAAGTCCTGATTGTCCAGCCATTTTGGACTTCCAGGCCTGGATCAGTGGGTGTCCACCAGCGGCAATTTGGGTGCCCAGGGGACATTTGGCGATCTCTGGAGACATTTCCGGTTGTCACACTAAGGGCTAGGGGGGAGATTCTACTGACATCTAGTGGGTAGAGACCAGGGATCCCGTTAAACTTCCTACAGAGCACAGGACAGCCCCCAAAATGGAGAAGGATCTGGCCTCAAATGTCAATAGTACCAACACCGAAAAACCCGATTCCGGAAACCCTAAGCTCCTTTATAGGACTTTTTTTGCTCATTTATTTTTTGCTATTTATGTGTCCTCCACCTATTCTTTTTTAAAATTAATGTTTGCGTGCATAACTAAAACAGAGAAAAATCTTGTCGTCTCTGAAAACATTCCCATCAAATGCATAAGCCGCAGAGATAGAGCTAAATATCCACCAATGCCCGGCCTCCCTTCTGCAGCAGCAGCATCATCTGTGGTCTGGTGGACGTCCTTTGAGACATTTTTCTACACACATATATTTACATACAGTATACAACGTTCTTTTGTATGTTATGCTTTTGTGGATGCATACTATATAAAATGTTACCACCATCCTGCAAATTGCTTTTTCTCTCTCACAATCTCTTAGCAGTCTATGTCGACACACTTGGGTCTACGACATTCTTTCCAGTTGTTGGTTTGTATTCCGCAGTTATGCCTCGTTTATTTTACCATTTCCCCTGTTGCAGGGTATTTGGGCTATTGGTAGTCTTTCTTCCACCACGAACCTGGCTGCAATGAACACTCTCGAACTCACTTCATTTGTCCTCTAGAAATGCTATCAAAAGCTGGGCACAGCGTTGGCAACCTTTTAAGTTTTTTCTTTGACAAATGAACTATCATGAACGTTCATACTCCCGCCATCAACATACAGGTGTACCCGTGCCCCACATCTTCACCAAAATATGCTATTATCACACATTTTACTTTATGCCAATCTGGAGGATGAAAAATATCTGGTTTTTAATTCTAAAAGAACAAAGAGAATTTTTGAAGTGGATAATCCCCTCTTGGCCTCCCATGTAAGGGCTGGTCCTTTTCACCCCCAACCTTAATATATATAGGGTGTCTGTACACATTTTCTGAGCACCTGCTATGTGCCAGGCGCTGAGTTTGAAGCTGTCTGATACAAAGAACAGAGACTCCCATTGGCAAACAGTCACGAAACACTACAGCATCCACTTACGGCAGTGCCACACACCAGCTCAGGAACTAAGAAAGAAATGGGAAAAATTGTTCTGACTGACATGAGCGGAAAGGGAAGCATCTGGAAAAGTTGCTTGAAGCCACTGGCATTGGGGCCCTGCTTCTTTATTTTTAGTGGTTGGTTTCCTTGCTCATTGTTTGCACCTCCCCCCACCCCAATCTGTCCTAGATTCTCTCCTGTCTCTGACTCCTAGCATAGGGCCCAGTACACAGCAGGCACTCAATAAACATTTGCTCTTTGATTGAATGATCCTATCTGATTCAACAGCCCTGGGAGTAGGTATTCCTGTTTTCTCTATTTACACAGAAGAACCCCAAGGCTCAAAGAGGTGAAGTAGTTGGCTCAAGGTCACACAGCCAGCAAGGAGCAGAGGTGAATTAGAACCCAGGTGTGCAGAGTCCAAAGTCCTGCCTTTGACACCAAGCTTTGGAAGGCAGTCGTATTGCCTGAGTGAGAGGAAGTCATGTAGGGCAGAAGGACCCAGGAAAAGAGAGGAAACTTGCAACTTGTCCAAATCTTTTCTTCCACCCCCGGATCTGAGAAGGTCTGGCTCTTGTGAGACTGGGAGCCATGTGAATCTCCCCTGTCACTCCTCTCCCTTAGCTAGCGCATCCCGCCCCTTTCTTGCCCCCGATGGATTCTCTTATTCAATTGTCTTTCTCCCCCCTCCCCTCCCTCTTCCCCATTTCGTCCAGTCCCCAGGGGCTGCCAAAGATGCCATTCGGTAGGATAATTAAAGTTCCCCTCCTGTTAGCATATCGCTCCTGAGCCCTCCTAGCAGCTGTTCAGCCGGAGCAGGCCAGGGAGAGCTGCACAAAAGCTTTGCTAATAATTGTGTCTACAAGCTGCATGTGTGTGTGTGTGTGTGTGTGTGTGTGCTCGCACTCGTGTACACAGCCATCATGCGCCTGGTCTCACCCCACCCCCTTGGGCAGGGGCCACAGATTCATTACAGATTTTTCTTGGTGGCTCTGAGAAGAGGGAGGGGAAGGGGACCAGATGGCAGACAGGCGGGTGGCGATAGGCCCTGCCTCCCCCTCCTCTCACCAAGCAGATGCCCTAGGAACAAGGGCCCCCGAGGCAGAGGCAGGATTAGAGGGAATACTCCGTATCAATTAGTGTCAAAGGCCGGGAGAGCTGGTGGGGGAGGGGCGGCCCTTTGGCTCGGGCAGGTGGGGGAGGGGAGAAAAAGCACTGAGGGAGGAGGGGAGCCAAGACCAGGCCTGCAGGGGTTAACAAGCATTCTCACTGGGAGCTGGGAGTGAGAATGAAATCACCCTCAGAAATCATCAAGGGCAGCATCCTGCTTCCAGATGGGTAAACTGAGGCCAGGGGAGGCAAAGACACTTGCTGGAAGTCTTGCAGCCCCTGGACTGGGGCTAATACTACTATTAGAGTTCTAATAATATTAGATATCATATAGCATGAGATACTACTCCATATTAGAAAATGCAAGTAGATATTAGATAATATTAATAATATTATTATTCATATTCTTGTAAGTTATAATACCAAAAATTCTTGCAGCAATGGAATAGGATGAGCCTCCCTGTCAGGCATCCACTATGTGCCACATACTTGGCAGACAATTTTTTATCTACTCTAATTCCCCCAATGGCTTGATAAGCTGAATCTTAATAGCCTTGTTTCACGGATGAAGAAACTGAGGCTCAGAGAGGGGAGTGAGTATGCTCAAAGTCACACAGCCAATAAAGATGGTGCTGAGAGTCTAACCCAGAGCAGAGCAAACCGAAAAATCAATAAGCGAGGCTCGTCTGCACTCCTCCTTGGAGTGAGGCTGGGTCCATGTTGGTGTAAAGGAACAGCACTCTTTTTTTTTTTAAGTTTTTTTTTTTTTTTTTTTAATGTGACAGAGAGACAGCCAGTGAGAGAGGGAACACAAGCAGGGGGAGTGGGAGAGGAAGAAGCAGGCTCCCAGCCCAGGAGCCCGATGTGGGACTCGATCCCGGAACGCCGGGATCACGCCCTGAGCCGAAGGCAGACACCCAATGACTGCGCTACCCAGGCGCCCCCAAGGAACAGCACTCTTAAATCCTCATTTCTTTCACCCTAAAAAAGAGGATTGAATTTCAAGTCCGAAGATGCAAATTCAAGTTCAAGCTCTTATTTACAAGCTGCGTAACCTTGGGCAAGTTACTGAGCCTCTCTGAATTAGTTTCCTCCTCTACCTTATGATGTGACCCAACAATGGGAGATGGGTAAAATTACTTTTTTTTTTTTAAAGACTTAGTCTTTTTTATTTTTTTTAAAGATTTTATCTATTTATTTGACAGAGATAGAGACAGCCAGCGAGAGAGGGAACACAAGCAGGGGGAGTGGGAGAGGAAGAAGCAGGCCCATAGCAGAGGAGCCTGATGTGGGGCTCGATCCCAGAACGCCGGGATCATGCCCCGAGCCGAAGGCAGACGCTTAACTGCTGTGCCACCCAGGCGCCCCGGGTAAAATTACTTTTGATAGATGTCAGTAATGGAATACTATGCAGGCACTGAAAATGACGAGGTGGATGGAGATTTACTGGCATAGGAAGATACTCAGACTATACTGTTAAATTAGAAAAATAATCGGAAGTAAAAATAAACATACCTAATATTATCACATACAGATTAAGACATAGCAAAAGAAGTAGTAAGATAAGAAAATGAGAGAGAAAGAATGAGAGTGAGTTACTGAGTCCAGAAGGCTAAACTCCAAAATACGGCGGTTATCCTGTGCAGTGGTATTGTCTTTTCTGTACCTTAATACCTACAACAATTAGTAGTCATATAAGTGACAAATATTAAAATGCTGTTCAATCATCAGTCTGGGCTAGTTCTGAGTATTGTGAAGACCCAAAGTGTCTGGCCCTGCATACCATTAAGTGCCCCATACATGCAAGGAATGGTTTGTCTCTTGGGGTGTGGGGGCGGGGAGAAGTGGTAAGAGGTGGGCCAGGATCTAGTTGAAAGCTCAGTTAGAGACCTGGCAACTTCTGTGGCTCAGGTCAAAGTCAAAACGAACCAGTGTCTGAGGGCCGCTGGAGAGGGAAGGGTTAATGTGCAAATCCATGAAGCTGACCCTGGGGTGGCCCACTTAGGAGACCATCTGCCAGCAGGCCCGCAGCTGCCAATCCCAGGCAGGCTCTGCCCTCTCCCAGGCTCCTCCCAGCCCACACAGCTCCGAGCAGCCCAGATGCCTCTGCCTGGACCCTGCTCTCCAGCCCGGGGATCTGGCCTGGCGGAATCATCACATCTTTCTCATCCCCAGCAGTAGGACTGGCCTTGGAGGCAACAGAGGTTACAAACTTTCTCACTTGTGGTCTCATTTGACCTCAGTGGCCATAGATAATAATAATGGTTTTCCCATTGGCTAGCTAAGGAATCTGAGTCTTGGAGGAGTTCGGTGACTTGGCCAAGGTCACGAAATGAATTCTCGTTGGGAGACAGCCCCGGCTTCTGGAGGAAGCAGAAAAAACCCCCTGCTCTGATAGTCTCCCACTGACACTAACTCTGCCCAGAGAAGTCGAGGGACTAGATGAGGCCGTTGTTCCAAAGCCATCCCAAGAGCTCAGGGCGGGCCACTCTGCCTCATCTGCTCTTCCATCTAGAATGTCTCAGGGACCTTCCAACTCTTCCACTGGGTGAAATCCAAGCTCTCTGGCGACTCCTAAGCCCGGAGAGAGAATAAGATGAGCGCCTCTCCTCATGCACCATCACCACACACTCTGGAGTCAGATATTGGGCCTTGTAGACCAGAAGAGGGGAGACAAAAGAGTTAACTTGAGGGGCAGATGGAGGAGGGACAGAATCCTCCCTGGAACCTGCCCAAATGTCAGACTGAGCAGTTCAGGACTGGCGGCCAAAGGAGGCAGAGAGAGACCCAAAAGCTCCCAGAACAGATGGGCCAGCCAGGGCACGAGGGGGATGAAATGGCCGTCATAATCATAATATCTCAAATTCCTCTGGTGCATTCCCATTTCCAAATCTCATTCAAATCCATTATCTTATTGGAATCTCACAGCTCTTCTGGACAGTAGATGGCCAGGGGCTGTGAGATCCATCTGGCAAGATGAGGCAACTAAACTCAGAGAGGTTAAGAGACCTGCCCAAGGTCACACAGCTCATTTGCTGTCAGAACAAGAGAATCAGGTCTCTTGAATTCCAATTCATCCATCAATGGACTAGCAATCTGATCCTCCATTTCCCAACGTGGGGGCTTGCAATGATGAGATATAGTTAGTGATACAATCTCAACAATAATGACAATAATAAAACCAACAAGTGTTGATCACTTACAAGATGATAGGCACTGCGTTAAGCACTTAATGTATATTCTCATTTAATTCCCACTTTGACCCTATATGGGGTAGATATATGAGCTCCAATTTACAGATGAAGGACACTTAGGTACACGAGTGAAATCACTTGCTCAAGGACACAGTTATAAAATAGTGGAGGCTAAGATTCAAATATAGATCTCTCTGGTCCTTCACAACTGCATTAGCAGTTCCCAATCATCATTGCACATTAGAATCCCCTAAAGAGCGTTTTAAAAATCCTGATGCCCAGATATCACCTCGAATCAATTAAATCAGAATGTTTGGACGTGGGGCCCAGGCATCGTATTTTTTAAAGAGCCCCAGGGGATTCCACTGGGCAGCCAGGTTTGGCAATCCCCGTACTACAGTCTCCTGGGGACTATTTTCCACTTCTCTCAGAACGGCTCCTAAGTGTCTCTGTTTCTCCATCTGTACAATGGAGCCCCCTCAGCTGGGAGAGACTAAGATCCAGCTTCTCTAGGCTCAGGCCAGGAAAGCGTTAAGCTCCCCACCACCACCCAGAGGTTTGCCTGAGAGCTCCAGACTGGTCTGCCGGCTGGTCCCAGCTGTCCCTTCCCCTTTCCACTAGAGGCAGCTAGGGTTTGGGGCTTCTGCACCCAGGACCAAGCCTGTTGTACAACTTTTCAGTTGTACAACAACAGTACAAGCTGTTTCTCTCAAATCACGCTTCTCTGCAACTGCAGACATTGGACTCAGCAACCACAGGGACGGCGATGCTGCTGAGCAATGCTCGCCATCCTCTCTGGGTAAACCAGTTGGGTGCCCCTGAAATACACTGAAATCACAATGGAGGGGGGGGAGCCTGGGGTGCTGCCAACGGACCAAAGGAAAATAGCTCCTCAAGGAGAGCTGTGGCTTGGTGGGAACCGGGATGTTCTTATTTTCCAGGCTCTGGAAATTGTCTCCACTTCTTCCCCAGCAGGAAGCAAAAGCCTTCTCCATGCTCCTTCTCCTTTTGGCAGAGGCTGGGGGAGCAGGGTGGGGAGGAAAGGGAGTCTCTTCCCAGGGTTCGAGTCCTGGCTGTTGGCTGACTCGCTGAGTAGGCTGCCACAC
This sequence comes from Ursus maritimus, assembly GCF_017311325.1. Classification (NCBI taxonomy): domain Eukaryota; kingdom Metazoa; phylum Chordata; class Mammalia; order Carnivora; family Ursidae; genus Ursus; species Ursus maritimus. The sequence continues at coordinate 15,449,061 of NW_024425897.1, forward strand.
TCTGGCCCATTTCCTGGCCTGTAAATAAGGCGGCTGGAGCCCCTCCTGACCCTGACCTACCTAGTTCTCTCATCAGCTCTGTCAGCCACAGGATGGAAAACAGAGAAACCTTCATGAACGTAGAAATCCAAAGAAAAGCCGGCCTCCTGTGAGAGCTCTCTGCCTCTTTGCCCCTCCTCCATCGGAAGCAGCTGCCCTTGAAACTACAGTGCTTTGCCGAAGCCCCTGGAACTCGTCAACCTGGTCCACAAATATTTGAGGCACACAGGGGGAGCTTCTAGGATTGTGAAGTCTACGAACCCAAGGTCCTAAAGGACACTGTGTCCTAGGAGGCAGGAATCACCCCATCAGCTCAGCTGATGACAAACCGTGGATCCCTGGAGCATAAAAACCACAGAACCCTATGGTTTGGGAAGTTTAGAACCGGGGGCATAACCAGGCATGTGGGACCTGAAGCTTATACAGTTTGGGAGCTCCTTTTTAAGAAAAAGAATATGAAATCTCAAAAAATAAAGTTAGATCCTTGACTATTTATTTGGAATGAGAGGACAACATATGACAAAAATTTACAAGTCAGGAAAACCCAACATCCCCAATCCAGACCATAACACAATTTTTTTATTAATTAACCAACATCTCCAATCCAGACCATAACACGACTTTTTTATTAATTAACATTCTGAAATACCTCTATCATACTTCATTCCTTAGACTTTTGGACTAAATATTCTGATCGCCTCTTCCTATGACGATTTTGTAATACCGTCATACACAGAATAGAGAGGTAATTCAGCATTTTCTCTAGGATGGTTTGTTTAGGAGGACTTTGGGGTATGTGGTTGACAGGTCCAAAGGTCCCACGGAGATATGGGAGGACAGGGACCTTCCTGTGTCCCTCCCATCTTTCTACTGCCCATTAAAAGGACTTCCTATTGGAGCCATGCTGGGAGTGGTATCTTAGCCACATCTAGATATCCATGCACTAGAGATATCTCACTTTTAGTTGGTGACCTCCCCTTGTAACCTTTACCAGCTCGCCTGCTTAAATATCAAAATTTGGGGGAAAGCAAGTAGGGGAAATAGGAACCGAAATGTATATATAATTGCCCTCATTTTTGATACTCAGTGATCTACACAACAGCTGACTTTAATCTTCTGCAGCATGTCCCCCGAGAGCATCGGGAATCAAGGATGCCATAGAACCCTGGGGACCGGGGCTCAGGACAGCTGGAGACAAGAAGAGTACAGAGCCATGCAGTTTGGGGTCTGATTGGATGACACAGTTCTTGAGAATAAGGGGAGGCAGGGGAGTGCAGCCCCTGTGAACGGGTTCAAACCACTTACCCCTGCTCCTTGACCAGGTTGTCCCCTAAGCCTAGCAAAGCTTTCCCACATGCTTTTCCTCCCTGGGCCCCAGAGAGAACTATATGGAGATAATACAGCAATATGGTAGAGTGGTTATGAGCACAGGGCCTGGGGTTCAAATTCCCACTCCATTTCTTACAAGCTGTGTGACCTTGAATGAATGCTGTCACTTCTCTGTGCTCCAGGCTTCTCAACTGTAAAAGGAGGAGGATGAAAATGTACCCACCTTATAGGCTGTTTGTGATGATTAAGCAACCTAGTTCATATACAATGCCTAGAACAGTGCCTAGCACTGGGGTAAACATTCAGTAAATGCTGGGTGTTACTATTACTACTCCTGTCCAGCTTGGCTTTTCTCACCACCAGATCCCAATGAGAGTCCCCCCCTTGCCCTTGATCCTGGAGAAGGGCTGAGACTGGCTCTCCTAGTATCATATGCTAGCCCTGCACCCATTAGAATGTCTAGGGTAATTGAGAAATAGAATTGTATCTATTGTGGCCCTGACTGGCATGGAAGTAAGGTTCTGTCACTATCAAGGAAAGGAAAAATGTTCTGGAAAGGCCTAAATAAAAAAACATGACAGGGGCGCCTGGGTGGCGCAGCTCGTTGAACATCTGACTCTTGCTTTGGGCTCAGGTCATGATCTCAGGGTCCTGGGATTGAGCCACACACCAGGCTCTGTGCTCAGCAGGGAGTCTGCTTAAGACTCTCTCTTCCTCTCCCTCTGCCCCATCCCTCCACATTGGCTCTCTCTCTCTCTCTCTCTCTAAATAAATAAATAATCTTTTATTTATTTGTCAGAGAGAGAGGCGGGAGGGGAGAGAACAGGAGGAGAGAAGCAGGAGGAATGGCAGGCAGAGGGAAAAGCAGATTCCCCACTGAGCAAGGAGCCCAAAGCAGGACCCGATCCCAGGACCCTGGGATCATGACCTGAGCCAAAGGCAGATGCTTAACTGACTGAGCCACCCAGATGTCTCTCTAAATAAATCTTAAAAAAAAAAAAAATGACAGTCCCTTATACCCGCCTTCTTACTTGGTTTGCCCCATGAATGGGAAATGTACTCTTCTAATCAACTGGGTTTCCATCCGAACCCACTGGCCAATCAGACCCCATTTTTCTGACAACCATGGTGTCCTTTCCGAGAATCTCTAAGAATCTGGGGACAATGAATCCACCACAACCTCCAGCCCTGCTCCTTGAGAGCAGAGACTATGTCTAGTTCATTGCACTTCCCAAGCACCCAGCACCAGGTCCGTCACATAAAATACACTCAATAAATAGGTTCCTGAATGTTCGCGTGAAGAGATGGAATACCAATCTGCAAAGGAAAAAACAATCAGGGGAGATGACTTCCCAAAGATCAAAGAGGAACTTTCAGGCAGCTAAGTTCTTTTCTTGTTTTCTTCTTTGTAACCAACATTAAATAAGTGTTAATGGTAGGCCATGCCCTGGCTAATTGCTTTGTCTATCATCATGTTTAATCCTCCCCGAAACACTTTGAACGGTGCACTTCACCAAGGCAGTGTGGTCTACTGGTTAAGACCAATATTCACATCCTAGCACCAGAAATTTCTAGCTGTGTGATCATAAACAATTACTTCCCCTCTCTGGGGCTCTCCTTGTCTATAAAATGGGAGCAAAAATCTATACTTGACAGAGTTAATACATTAAACACACTAATGCGTATGAAGAGTTTGGCATAGTGCCTGGACCAAAGTAAATGCTCAACGAATGGTAACTTCTTTTTTTTCCTTCCCTCTTCCTCTCCTATGGAGAAAAAAAACTTATCAGACAGTCCTCAGATGCTCACACTAGTATGTGATTCTGGGAATGATAGGCAATCCCAATACAGGGGAGAGGATGGCACCAAACTCCCACCCCTTTCTATGCAGACACTACTAGATTATACTTCCCAGTTCTCTTGCACCTAGATGGGATCTTGTGACTAGCTTCCAGCAATGGAATGTAAATAAAAGTGTGGGGTCACTTCCAGGTCAAAGCAGTTAAGAGCAAGTGGGACTTCTCTACCTTGGTTCATTCTCTTCATCTTTCACCCGGATCATGCCTTATGACCCTGAAACCATGTCATGAAGGTAGGTCCCTGTAGAGCTACATGAAGCAAAGCCCTTCTTCAACCCACAGAGGACTAAGACAGGAGCAGGACATGACTGGATCATATTAAGCCACTGAGATCCTGGGGTTTAGCTGTCATTCTTGCCTACCCTGACTACGCCTTTCTCATTTAATGACCTTGAAACATCCAAGGTGACATCGATTCTGCTTATTCTTTGAGTCCAAATGGCATCAGCCAGTAGACATTCTCTTCTGGTCAGAGAATATGTTCCTTGGAGAAAGGAGTGCTAGGAATTGACTACGGTGGTCTGAGGGATTCATAAGAAGGAAGGGGTGTGTGTGGAAGGAAGTCCCCATCTCTCCAGTGGCACTGCCTCCTAGGTTCCAATGGTCAATCCCATGACTACAGACAGTGCTAAGCTTTCGCTTAGGTTAGGCTCTGGCGAAATGCCTCCATCTCTAGCTGTTTCTTGAGAAAACTCAGAACAAGTATAATTACAGCTCAAGGATAGGGCTGTGCACAGCTAGACGACTTGAAATCACAAAATCTATGTTCCAATGGTAAATACATTTTCTGTGTTCTTTTTGCCTCTACTTTTTCAGAGATGCCTTTTGCACCTAGAAACAGTTTAACCCAATGCTGGCTAAAGCTCTGGTCTGGCTTTGCCCAAGTGGAAACCAACACCACCACGGTCTTGAGTAGAGCACCCATCACCGGAAATGCAGGGTCCACCAGAGTTAAATAGAGTGGAGATTTCACGGCTCCTGGGTCTGAGTCCCTTTCTTTCCAATGACCAGTTGTACAGGACAGAGAAGAGGATGCTAAGAATAAACTTGGTGCGACTTCTCAGTTACAGATGACCAGGCTAACTCCAGCCAGTCACCTGGTAATTGTTCATCCCTGTCCTTAAAGAGAAGCAGCAAGGGAAGTATTTGCTCACACCTATAAAATGGTAGACTCCATGGAGAACTGGGTTCTTCTTTGATGTGCCAGGTATGTTAGGCTCTTTCAGTTTATCATCACCAATGCTCACAGTAACCTTGGAAGAAAGTCATTGCCCCATTTTAGAGATGATAAAACTGAGGCTTGGGGAAGGGAAATACAGTACAGCGCAGGGCTTACTTTGCTGTACTATCTGAAGTATCATATATGTCATATGTCCTGTACAAAGCACAGAGCAGAGCAGAAGCACCTTTCCAACCCTAGGCACCATCTCTGATATGTCAGAGAATGGGAAGCAAAAAGAATATCTCCTCCACCTACCTTATAGGTGAGAGCACAGCTCAAAAGCACAAATATCCATAAAATATTTGGAAAACATAAAACACTATACGAATGAAAATTATTAAATAATAAGTGAGTTGGTCCAGAGGCGGGCAGTATAGCATGGAGGCTGAGGGCACAGGCTCTGAAATCAGATGGGACTGGATCTGATGGGACTAGGATCAGACAGGACTGGAACCAGATGGGACTGGGTCTAATGAACTTTTGACCTCTCTAAACCTCAAGTTTCCTCATCTGCAAAACAGGGACATGAATATTCCCTGTCTCATAGGGCATCATGAAGCTTCCGTGAGTTAGCACATATGAAATGCTTTAGCATAATGTCTGACTTATACTGTTGTAGTTGTGGCTGCTATTATTATAAATAACTCGATTAGTCTTAGTTTTCTCATCTGTGAAACAGAAAAAGAAAATCATTCTACCCATCTCACAATGCTTTCGTAATTTGAAACACGCCAACTCTGCAGATAAATCACCCCTAAACTTCACAGGGGCTGGACACAGCTGGGAAAAGATGTGGCGGGAGAGGACTGGGCTCCACCAGGACACCCCTCCCCACCACCTTCCCCCACCTGCATGGCAGTCGGTGCTCCGGGCAAGAAGCAGCTGGCATTGTCCTGACTCTGAGTAAGCCCCAGCAGCAGATCTGGCTCTTGCAGCCTCCCAGCCTCCTGCCGTGGAACACAAAGCCAGAAATAGCTCCTTTGGTGCAGGACACCCGTTTCCTCCTTCTCGTCCTGCTTCAGCTCCCTGACTTGCCTGAAGAGATCATGAAATGTGTCCGCTTAGCTTGGCATCTTGGGAATCAGCAGTGGGCAGGCTGGCCCTTGAGCCTGTCTTCCCTGTCATCAGATGCACAGCGAAATCTCTTTCTTCTCTGAACCGTCCCTCTTAGGGCATCCAGCACAGGCACTGTTCCTAGTTCCAAGTAAATATGCAATGGGTTTCGGCTGCGTCCTGCACCCTGTGCTAGTTGCCAAGTGTATGCAGATAAACAAGACAAAGCCCTCTGGTCAAATATATACATTTCCACACTAATTAACATGTTCTGGGACTGCCCATCTGTTGATATTCTATTCATCAACCTAATGGCTTATGTATTTACCAGTAGTTATCAGAGCTGGTTAGCCACTGACTAGCTTCTTTAGCCTTGGGAAACTGACTTCACCTTTCTGAGGTTCTGTGTTCTCATTTGTAAAATGGGAGAGGGAGGGTGCCCTGTGATCAACAGTAATTGGAACATAGAATGCAAAAAGCATGGCACCAACAGCATAGTAAGTGTTCAACGGTTGATACTTGACCGGCTCCTTCCCAGAGCTGTAGCATTCCCATTCTGGGAAGGATAAATATATAGCATGCATACTGCCACCTCCCTTTCCTGCGCCAATGACAGACATCACTAATCGATCAAAACACTCTTTGCTACTAATCTTAGCTACATCCCCAGAAGCCATCTCAACACAGTGCTTCAGGCAACTACTACCAATTGGTTGAAGCTGTTGACGCTTTCTATGGAACTTTTCAACCATCCCGTCCTTACCCACTCAGGTGCATAGGTCTATAGTTAGGCTGACACTCCAAGGAATGTCCCTTTCCTCTCTGAAACTTTATTCTAGGGTTCAGTTGAGTATATTCTCTTTAGAGACTGAAGAGCATGAGCATAGGTCAGACGCATGCAGGGGACGCCCACTAAATGTAGGTACACATTGATGCGCCTGTGATCAGCCAGCTGGGCTCCCATTCTGCTGAATGATCTTGGGGAAGTCACTCCTCATCCCTGGACAATCTTGATATATATATTTTTTTCCTCACAGGCAGTGAGTAGTGGGACATGGTGGTTAAAATCTTGACTACTGGAGCTTTACAAGCTGGACTTTGAATTCTGGATCTACTTTCTGGCTGTGTTACCTTGGAGAAGTCACATAATCCTCCTGAACTTCAGCTTCCTCACTTGTTAATTGGACATACTAACAGTACCAGCTCAAAAGCTTACGGGGTTTAAGGAGAGGTGAAATGAGATAATAGTTTGAGATACTGACCTATGTGTTTTTGCCTCCCTGCATTTTCCCTTTTTGATTTTTGTTTTTTGCTTTTTTTTTTTTATATAACATTTAAGCAGATCATGGGTTCTACCCTCTTTGCCTCAGGGCAGGCATGTGTCAGGGCTGAAAACAGGAAGAATATGGGTGTTTTCAGCTTTTTCTTTTTGGAAAAGTCAAAGCCTGCAGGGGAAGGGGATTTATAGACTTAGGAGGGAGTCTTGAAGAGACACAAAGAAAGACAGATTTCTCCAGAGTAGAAAGAGATTGCTTCCAGGCTAGGGAGAAGGGAGACAGAGTGGAGAGGGGGGGATCCACAAGACCAGAAAGGTGGGGTGGGGCAGGAATGATGGATGTCTCCATGGTAATATGCGTGAACTGATGGCCAATGGTCCGAGCTCTGCCAAGCTGGGCAAACTTGGACAAGTAAAATAACCTCTCTGGAGAGAACCTCTGTGTTCTTACTTAATTATAAGGCTGTTTTTAATCACTCCCCAAGTTAGTGCAAAGAAGTATGAAATCCTGGTGCTTACCAAATATTTATTATCCCACCCTCTTCCTCAACACCAGTGATTCAGCCTGTGGTCCTCTGCACTGCCATCTCTGAGTTTAGCTCTGGTCAAGAAAACATATGGTTAACTACCAATATCTCTTGTCTCCTTGTCTTGAAGGGTTATCCCTCTTCATGGATGGTTCGATAATCCTCTTGCTGGGAAGAGCACTTCTAGCATGAAAGGCACTTCCTGCTGGCTGATTCTCCTTCTGAGTAATAGCCCAGTGTGGGAGGAGACCATCAATACCACAGGGCAAGCCCTCACCACGCCCTGAGCCCCGTGAGGTCAGCCTCCCTGCTGGGCAGTCCCTTTTCCCTCTGCCTGAGCCCAGTCTTGGGGTGACCCTCCACTAGAGTGATCATCTAGAAATTTAAAAGTAGGAGAATAGCTAGGCCTCACCAGTGACATTTTGTGCTTTGTATCATGCCTGGGGAAGAAAGTGTTGGGTAAGAGAAAAGTCTGGAGCAGCACATCTAGGCTGTGATCCTAACTCTGACCCTTACAAGGTGAGAACCTTGGCTGAGTTGCTTAAAACCTTCGAGCCTCACTTCAAACACCTTCAAAATAGGGACAATGGTGTCTCCTGCATAGGGTTGGGGTGAGGATATAGTGAATAGTATCTACAAACTGCCTAGCATAGAGCTTGGTTTACGAATAGGAGGGATCTAAAATTGCATGGCATCACAACTAACTTGTATGACCTTGGGCAAGTCACTTTATCTGCTCAAACTTTTTCTTTTTTAAAGATTTTATTTATTTAGTTGACAGAGAGATGGAGAGCACAAGTAGGGGGAGCAGCAGAGGGAGAGGGAGAAGCAGACTCTCTGCTGAGCAGAGAGCTGACATGGGGCTCAATCCTAGGACCCTGGGATCATGACCTGAGCCAAAGGCAGACGTTTAACCAACTGAGCCACCAGGGCACCCTCTCTGCTCAGACTTTGATTCACTTTTTGATGATATTAACTCCTTCCTTCCCTGCTAATTGCTGGTTACAGACATGTCTCCCCTACTAAAATGTAAACAACTTGACAGTAAGAGAAAATTGTATTCATTATTATGCTTTGCCGATAGAAGTTCTGTACTGGATGAAGGTATGAATGAACAATCAGAAGGGAGATGTAAAATTCCTTTGGACAAATTAAAAAAGGAATCCTGGCAATCATGACTCTTTGTTTCTGATAAGAATGAATTTGGGTCCATGCTGGGTGCACAAGCTCTTGGGGTCAGAGATGTTGTCCCACAGTGGGAGGGGGTCAAGAGACCCAGGGTTTATTCTGGATCTTAAGACCTTAAGCCTCAGTTTCTTCATCTGCAAGATGGACATACAATGGGCACTTACTCTTGTGAGGACCAAATGAGAAAACAAAGATTAGGATGTAGCATGATTTCATGATGTGACTTTAAGTGATTTCACACCTCTGAGCCTCACTCGTTCTATTTGTAAAATGGGAATAAATTCGTTTTTCTGCCTTCTTCCCCAAGGAACTCTGCGTGGTGTGGTATCTTAGGACTAGGTGTCAAGTGGGCCCACATTTCAGTTATCACTCTGGCATTAACCTTCTAATGCTCCATGGAGTGCCCTTTGCTCCTTCTGTGCCTCAGTCTCCCCATCTATAACGAAAGGCTGAATGTGAGTTCCTCAAAGGTCCCCTCTGACCCTCCCATCCTGACTGCAAGCTAAATGCCACAGCAAGGTGATGCTGGTTTGTAAGGGGCTGACCAATGGAAGGTGTTGTAACAATGATGGGTTCCTGCCGGAAACAACTATCCACATGGTAAACAGTGGCCCTGTGTCCATCCTGCACCACTGACCAGATACCTACCCCTATGGGAGGGGGCTGAGCCCCAGAATCACCTGCCACCTGCCTGTGGAAGGGAGGCCGCCAAACAAAAGCCTCCTTATCAGCTGGAAGCTCTGAAACATGATCCAAGAAACAGCCAGAGCTGCTCACCTGCTCTGCTAGGCACAGGCTGGATGCAGGCAGACCTCTCATTAGGATCCCCAGACCAGGCTTCGGGCAGCATAGGCCACAGGAGGTCTTTATGGGGGCAGGATGCCATATCTCCCCACAGGGGGTAGGGTGGCAAGAGAGGGCAGCATCTGGCCACCTGATCACAGCAGGGAAGTTCAAACACAAACATGACATTGGACGAACACCACTTCACCGAACCCAGGCTGACTCAGGCTATGAACATTGGGCAACCCCTCCCCCTTTGTGGGTCTCAGCCTCCCCATCTGCAAAATGGGGATCTGAACTGGAGCAGGGAGTCCTAAAGATCTTTCAAACTTATATCTAAGAAATTTTGAGAATGAAACCCCCATTTATGTGTATTTATGAATTATACATGAACACTGTGGTTCCAATACATCATTTCACGTACTGTAAAACATACCCCTCAGACCTCCCCATGTACAAAGAGATTGGATGATCTCAAAAATCCCTTTAGCTCTACAATTCTGATGCTGTACCTGTGTAAGTCTCCACGTTTCCTCATCAGTACCATGTGCATATTCCTGCATGACTTCATTATTTATTCATTCAACAAACATGTAAAGATCCCCAACCACGGTCCACTGTCCTAGGTGCTGAGATACAGCAAGGAATGAGACAGACGTGGTCCCCCCTTCCCACCCCCATGCCCCCAGCAGTTCAAATGTTTCTCTTGAAAATTAAAGGAATTAACACTGCTGTTTTTTTAATAGTGGCGTTTCCATATGCTTCAGACTATTAGGTGTGCCAGCGACTTGATGAGGAGAAAGTGTTACAATTCATGCATTCAACCAACACCTGTTTGGCCCCTTGCTGTATATCAGGTGAAAGAGATACACCAAGGAGCATACAGACATAGTCCCCGTCCCCATGATGCTTTCAGTCTCTTAGGAGAGGTACACTTTAATACAGGTCTCACAAATCAATACAAAATCACAAGTGTGTTGAGAGCCAAGAGAGGTACCTGCCATGATAGAAAGTCTGTAATTCAAGGTGTGACTTAGTCTGCAGCATTGTGGAAGGAATCCCTGAGGAAATGACATTTGAGCTGAGCTCTGAGAGTGCAGTAGGTATAAATTAGGCACCAGGGGAGAGGGAGAGCTTTCCTGGCATCATGTGCAAAGGCCCGGTGGCAGAAAGGGCATGGAAAATTTGAATGACTGAAAGGAGAGGGGTGTGGCCAGACAGAGGGAGTGAGAAGCAGCATTTCAGAAACAATCTTGGGGAGGTGGCTAAACAGACACTCTGGACCGAGAGTCTTTAGGCCTTTTCAGGGGGTCAGCTCTGTATTCTGCAAACCAAAGGACAGAGATGGAGGGCTTAGATGGGTGGAGGGGGTGTGTATGGGCTGATTTGCCTTTCGAAGAGGTTCTTCTGGCTCGATGTGGAGAATGGGCAAGGAGGGGAAGGACAGAGAAAGGCAGTGTTACAGAGTATGGTGTGAGTTGGGATTATAACAATAGCCATTGCTTAAGCTGACGGGACATAAATCAAGACAAGCAAAATGAGACAAAAACACCCACAACCTTAAAAGCCAAACCACAGTGACAGGAGATATAGCAGGTAGAAGACTTGTAGTTGCCATCAGGCAGACTCGAGTTTGGATGCTAGTTTCCACCTCTTACGAACTATTTGGCCTTGGACAAGACACACCTCACCATCTCCCTGGTCTCAGTCGTTCCTTCCCTGCAAAGTGTACGAGACTTGACACATATCAGTCAAGAGCTCTGGCTTCTTATCCCAATTCTCTTACCAGCCAGGTGTCCTTGAGCAGGTCACTTCCACCCTCTGAGCCTCGGTTTCTTGTCTATAAAACAGTCTTTTAAATACCTCTCTCCCAGAGTTATTGTGGAAATGGAATTAGGCAACGGATAAAACATGCTTGCTACTAGCACAGGGCTGGGCACATAATGACAGAAGGAGCTCGGCATCCCCTTGGCACCGTGAGTGTGCACACACACCATGAAGACACACGCTTCAGGCCCAGATGGCATCTCTCTCCCCAAAGAAGTGGCAACTGTCTTATAAAATTCCAGCTCACTTGCGTAAACTTAACTTTTAACGAAGCCAGAGAACAGTGATCCACTGCTGCTTCTGCTCAGCGAAGCTGTCAGCGGGATGTAAGCCCAGGGAATCCGGCAACGAGGGGATTCTCCTGATGAGAAACATTTGCGTCCAGAGGATCTTAATATTTGTTTTGAACAGACACATGTAGACGTGAATTACTTAATGACTGTTTTAGGGTTCAGCATTGTTCTGTATTTGGTTTGGCTTTGTCTCTATGACATCTTAATTCGTGTTTTATTTCACGGAGCTCCGCACACAGGCTGTGGCATATGGGAGCTCCCTCAGCAAAATCTCCAATGAAGATGGGGGAGGGAGGGAGAGGGGGAGAGAGAGAGAGTGAGAGTGCGAGAGAGAGAGAGAGAGAGAGAGAGAGGCATGAAGAGTAAGCAGACTGTAGCTTCAAAGGTGCGCTGTGAAGGGGGGGCGGCTGGGTGAGAAGAATAGTCTAGATCTGCATGGATAGATATGAGAGATAGACCAAACCCTCTCCGTCATGGGAACAAGATTTGCCATTGCTATTTGGAAGTCTAAACAGTGTGTTTTTCAATTTCCTAATCTGATTGATCACAATCAGAGAGATTGTAAATTTCATGCTTGTCCATAACACATGCAGGGGCCCAGCTAAGCTTCTAACACCGCTATTCAAAATCATCCTGGCAGCATTTGAGACAGGGAGAGGAGCCAATAGAAGCAGATCAGACCTAGGACCCTGACTGAGAGGGCAGGAGCCCCCCTCTGACCCCCTCCCTGCTCCCAGACTAGGAGCCAAGGACCTGGGAAGTCCTTAACTGGCTTACTATGTTAATTGCTTGAAATATTTCCTGCCTCTACTCTATCTAGGGAGTCATCCCCTGTTAGTCGTCCCCTCACTCACTCTGCTCCAGCCACACTGACTTCCTTGCTATCTTTAAAACCACCAAGCCTGCTTCCACCTCAGGGCCTTTGCACTTGCTGTTCCCTCTGTCTCAAAAGCCCTTTCCCCTCGGTTATCCTCATGGCTTGCTCCCTCCTTTCATCCAGGTCCCTGACCACTCCATTCAACAAAGCAGCCCCCATCCTCACCCTCTATCCCTTTCCCCTGCTTTATTCTTCTTTAGAGAGCTTATTGTAACCTGACCTTCTAGGATTTCTTCATTTATTACCTTGTTTCTTCATTTATCACCTTTCTCCTGCATGAGATCAGGGGCTTGGTACTGTTCACTGCTATATCAAATAGGAGCTCAATAAAATTGTTCAATGAATGAAAGCATGATTTTATTTTTTTAGCCACATGCGGCTTCTTCCCTTTTGTGATTCATTCCCTGTGGCTTACTTTCTCTTTGACACGTGTGGGCTCACTCCAATCCCCCCCACCATTGGTGGCTGCTCAAGGAATGCAGACAGGATTTTGTTTTAGCCAGAGCTAGACCATGAAGGATGAGAAACCTAATGGTCCACACCAGAGTCTACACCCTTGAGCCAATGACAGAGGAGTTAGAAATTTTACACAATAAGGGCAGTTCCTTTCCACAATCCCCCTTTATTAGCACTTACTCTGAGCCCCCCTGCAGATGACATTCCCTCCAGAAAGTTTAAGTTGTTTTTTCTTCTGGGGAGGAAAAAAAAAAAGGTCTCTTTTGAGACTCTACTGGCAACAAAGGCCTTATTCATTCTGATCATTCCTTGCATTTGCAGGTAAAATTGATAAAATACAAGAATCATTCCCATTTCACAGATGAGACCACTAAGGATAACTGTGTGGCTATGAGCAAGGGACTCCACGCCTCATGGAGGATGCCTCCCTCCTCTGGTTTTCCACATCCCCTTTTCTTTGTTCCTCCCCATATTACAGTACTTAGGACAGTCTGCCTCATGTCGTTCTGACTCGTGCCTGTGTCCACCTTTGCCACTAAACTCTGAGGCCCTCCCAGGGAAAGAATGCATTTCATTCATCTTTTCCTCCTGGATGGGCCTGGCATGTAGTAATAATAAAAACTATAATTTATTATTAATAGTAAGAGCTAACATTGATGGAGCCCCTTCCTCTGTGCCAAACAGCACTTTCCATAAATGAGCCCATTCAGTATTCTCAACAGCTCTTGGAGGGGGCTGCTATTATTAGCCCCATTTTATGGATGAGGAAACCAAGATCGAGAAGGTCAAGTTCTTGCCAAAAGTCATGTAGCATCTGCAAACAGTAAAAGGAAACATGGGTTTTGATTAGCTTGCCATCAGGTCTGTCAGATTTTTTTGAACAGCTCTACACATCTCCAGTGGCTCTTTAGGGAATGCCAAAACCACATTCAAAAATGAACACAGAGCACTGGGGTGGTCGGGTGGCGAGGCCAAGGAACCCTGACCATCACCACCAAGGAACCCACTCAGCCTAGGTGCGGAGGGTGTGGCACTCTCTCCCGACATCTCATTAGGTAACTCAAGTCATGGTAACAAGAGCACTGTTGATGGAGCTCTTGGTCTGTTCCAGGCACTGTGCCATGTTCTTCATATGAATTACCTCATCTATTCCTCACTACAACCCCGTGAGCTCAGTCTCCCACAAGTGGGCAAGCTGAGGCACAGAGAGGGCGAAGTGATTTGCAGAGTCCAAAAGTAGGAAAGTAGCACAGCGAGGTTTCAGCCTCAGCAGATCTGACTTCAGAGCCTAAGTTCTTCAGCATTCCACTTTCTCCCCCTCAGAAGTGTTCTCTCACACCTCAGAGAAAGTCTTAGCAATGAGCAGTTTAGAAACTCTGGTTCTGTTAAGCCCCTGCAAGCCCTTCCACCTCATAGGAAGGTAAATCCAGCCACTCTGGAAGAAAGGGTAGTTTTAAAAATTATTGTGCCCCGGCAGCATGCCTGAGGTGCTCACGAAAGCAGGAGGCGTGTGACCCAGGCTTCTTTTCTCATCACAGGAGTTAGGCTTTTAGGGGTGTTCCTCCCCCTCCCATTTTTTTCTGGTGGCCTGAAGTGGGGGGGGGGGGAGTTCACGGAGGCTCACACGAGCCTGGAAAGCACTTCCTGGTGGCACTTCATCCAACCTCCTGTACCCACACCAGCCGACATGTCTACTCGCCCAGCCAGAAGGACGTCTATATCCCAAGAGCTTCGTTCTGACACTAGCGCAAGTTAAATCTATCTGCAGACTGCGTGTCTCTTAGGCGGTGTTGATCAAGAATCCCCAGCTTGTCAGGAATGGGGGTGGCCTGGGAGACAGCGAATCTGCCACTGGATTTGGACCGCGTGTACTCATTCAATTAATGCATCCAACTTTCATTCAACGTCTACTGCAGCCCGAGTCTCTAAGACAGCACAGTTGCCAAGTGAAAACAGCCGTGTCAGAAATAATGCCCCCCACTGACTCCTGTACACCATTCAGCAAATTTCACCTTTCAGAAGGAGAAAGGTTTGACCCAGACAATAACACTCCCTTTCCAGAGAAAAACGATCATTCATCGCCAGGGCAAGCATTCTCCATGCTCCTCAGTACCTTGGTTTTTAACCACAGGCTGTCAGGAAATCACCTCCCAGCTGCCCCTCACACTGCTCCTGAGGACAGAGTCAGCACAAATGTGCTAACTGATCTCTTGGCACAAAGGGGAGTCTGGAATTAAATGGTTCAAAGGCATTTTTCCTGCCTTACAATTTGGCCATCTTTCCCTTTATGCAGTAAAATCTCCAATATTTTGGAATTTATGATCCTTTGGACAGACCTGAGCTGAAGTCTGCTTCTGAACTATTCTGCATAGAGAGGATTTTCGAAGAAAATTAATAGCTTGCCAAAAGAATTGTAAAGGGAACAGCTTATTCTATTTAAGAGGGCCGCCTTTCTAGCCCTTTACAAACACTCCTGCATCCACAAACAATTGCTATGCTAATTTCAAATGGTTTTTACATGTTCATTAGGTCCTCAGCTACTATTCCGGTGACATGATTATTACAGTTGGGTCTGGACTCAGACACTTAAGTTTTCCACTTTGAGCATTAACTTTTTAGGTACAAACTTTTCTGGACCAAACAATTAAAAAAGAGAATTAACTAATGCCAGGAAAATGACTGTACTTCTCGGTGGGGACAAAAGAGGGGTCTCTTACTCTCCAACTATCTTATTGATTCGTGCTGTCTTTCAGCTCATATAGGGTGAGGCTTCACTATGGCCACCCTATATCCCGGGTGGCCCAGGATAGTCCCCGTTACATCTTCCATCCTGGAATAACTACTCACAGCAAACCTGTCACTCTTGATATGAATAATAAATTATACAGTCACTCTAGGTTTGATGGAACTAGGGATTCAAACTAATTTTCAAGGAGTTTGACTCTTCTTTAGACTGGCAGTACCTGGTCATCTCTACACAAATGAAAAGAACACTCTGTGAGGATGTTATACCAATCCATTCTGAATCTAGATAATTCTTCACCAGCCCTCCAACCCTTAACTAAAAAGGTCATATCAGAAAGCAGCTAACCTTCCCTCAGGGAAGAGAATTATGGGACCACACCCACCACACCTCCTGTGTGTTAATTCCATCTCAATGCATGGCCTGTCAGCAGCTGAAATCCCACAATGTTCACTGCCAGCATCATTTGGGGGAGAAATGGGTAGGCATGAAGAGCACAATACTGGAAGGAAATGTTGATTTCCTTTGGCCACTATAAACTGAGCTGCTTGTTTTAGAAGCGATGTCTATTAAGCAATCACTCTGGACCACACACTGTGGGAAGTGTTTTACCTGACTCAGTCCTCATAATTCAATGTCTGAGATGGCTACTATTATTATTTCTATTTCAAGCTGACAAAACAGGCTCAGCAAGGTAAAGCTTCTTGTCTAGGCACTCAGCTAAATGGTAGAGCTGGAACAAGAATCCAGGTTTGTCTGAAACTCAAATCTGAGCTCTTAACCACTATGATATACTGCCTCCCACTCTGCTATACCGTTCTGACATTTGAGTCAGACATCTGCTTGCAATTTGATACACATAAAGCTATTGCCTCATCAAGTATGCCTCATGGAGGGGAAGAGGAAGGCAGGCGGGGAGGACGAGGGGAGGTTTTGCTTGGAGTGTGATTGTATGATATATGCATAGTGCGATGAAATCAACCAATTGAATGTAAGCTTCTATCCTGGAACTAAATTATCTTCGGAGATAGACTTAAAATATCCTGGGGAAGTTCATTCAGAGGAGGGGTAGCCCTCATCTATAAACATGTATTAAGTGTATAACCAACAGAACTGGCTGGTGTTTTATCCAACCCCTCCCCATCTCCCTACAGATCTGCTGACTGTGTGCTGGTCTTGACTCATGGAACTAAATGACATTTCTGATGAGACCAAGTCCCTAGACTGCCTCTAGAGGAAGCCACTGGGGCTTAGCTGATGCTATGCCAGTGTCTCTGTGCCTTTCTTTCCTGAGAACTCAGCTTTGGAAACACGGTACTTTCACTGTTAAGTAAGCACACAACATTAGAAAAGATTCAGAAACTGACCTCACTGGATGTGGCTGGCTTGGATGAGGATGGGGATGATTTGGGTTTTACAGACTCTCTGTTGAAAGATGACTCAAAACCAGCCTTCCCTGAAGACTTGAATACAAATGCTCCCCACTCACTTCCTACTCCAAACCAGGAGTAACAGCTATAAAACTGGAATCTATTCTACAGAGAGGCCACACCTGTTACAGAAGTATCAAAGAAGATTCTTCCAACATGACATAAATTAGGGGTTTATGACTCAGACTTTCACCCCAGGAGGGGTTTCCAGGGGTAAGGAGACCCAGGACGTTAAAAGACACCTAGAGGGAAATGACACCTGGGGGAGGAAGGTTGGCTATTGTTAAGAGTCTCAGATGCATTATGTTGGGATTTGTACCATGCTACAGAAAGCATGAGGGTTAGGACTTCAGGCAATCCATATGATTGAGAATATGACCAAGAAAAGGGCATGCTAGTAACAGACAGGCAAAGGGTGAAGGTACCAAGTCAGATGGACTTAAGGCACTTTCTGTATTCAAATACCACCAGGGATCTACCCTCCTCTTCCTGCATCCCTGAAATATATGGCAGACTCTGGACCAAATGTCACACTTGTAGTTTTCAATGAAATTGTCGTTAGTTTCTTCTACAAGGGCATATTCTTTGGCCCACATGGCACCTGATCTGCCAACAGTAGGTTCACTCCAAAGGCAGAATGGATGGCTGGAACCCAGGAAGATAAAACTGCTGATGTCAAAACTCTCTACAAAGAACCTTTTTCCAAGCGGAGAAACACCAGTTTTGGATGGCATTTGGTGTTCTTATTTCCCTTCTCCAGCCTGTGTCACAAGGTGTCCCCTCCCTCCCATCTGCAAATACTGGCTGCTGCTGGCTGCTTGAAACCTACCACATCCTGCTTCGAGTAAACCCATTCCCAAAATGGGGTACCCACTTCTCTAAAGACCTGTATGAGTTAGGCTTCTATCAGACTCTGAAAAGTTCTCCAGCCTGAGTTTGATTCTTTAGATAGGATTCCCCGTCACCCACCCCACACCCACTGGAAAGTTCAGATCCTGTGGTTCCAGAACAGGCGTTCTGTCTGAATCACTTTCATAGACATGTTTTCAATCTACTCTCTAATGGAGCCTGCCAGGATTAATAAATCCTCCAAGTGGTCTCTCCTGGTCCACTTCTTTCTTTTTCTCCAACCAAGCCACTCATCCAACACCAGCAAAAGATGAGTTTTCATACTGCCTTGATTTTCCCTGACAGAGGGCACAGCCCTCTTTCTTTCATTCTCAAACTCCTCTAAATTGAATGCTTTATGAAAAGAATTGGGTTTTCTCTGTCTTGGAATGTTCTCCCCAGCCTCCTTTCCATTTCACCCCACCTCCTCTACTCCTCCTTTCTGCCTTTCTTTCTCTTCTTCCCTTATTCTTCCCCATCACACTATTTTCTCCATCTACAGGTCTGTTTTCCACCTTGAGTTCAAAGCAATCAGATCCTTTTTGAAAAACCAAATAAAACTCTTCCAAGACCATCTTCACGATCTTGGAAGGCTCCTCCCTGACTCTTGAGCTCAGAGTACTGGGTTTGGATGCTGAAGAAGAGAGAATTCAGCAGCCGTGGCAGCCAGAAAGGCGTGGAGGAGGGTGCTGTTTAGGGTATATTTGAGGGAACAGCATATGGGCTTTTGTCAAAATGTTCAGAGCTCGCTAGTTTCTGAGCTGAGTATAGAAATGTGCCGTTACCTCTGAACACTGCTTGAGCTGGTTCAACCCTCATCTTCTCTTCTAGTACAACACCGCCAACCACCCCAAATCCACCATTCCTTTGCCCCCCTGTCGTCTGAGCTCTGATACCAAGAAAAGTTTCTTAGTCAAGTCCTATCTCACCTACAGCGCCCACCCCAAGAAAGCAAAACCTCTCAAATAGCAGCTGCCAGGTCAGCAGACCATTGAGTGTTGCTCCCCCTAAAGACTCCCTGTCCCTTCTTGCCAGCTTCCACCTCACACAGGCAATTAGTTCCCATGTTCCAGCGGGAGACACTGAATAGTGACGGGAAAAGACAGGCGCCCTGGCCCAGCTGCCTGCACCCAACCCTTAGGGCTCTGGGGCACACAGGCCAGGAAAGAAGGACCATCAGGGTCTCCCTTGCTAAGAAGGAGGTCATTACCTTGGCAGCGGCTTCCGGGCCGTGATACTGGCGACAATGATGCTCTCGGGACGCGGGGTGGCCACAGCTTTAAAGGTTCCTCGCCAGAACTTCTCAAAAAGCTGCTTCTCGCCTTGCTGAACGCTCGCCATAGCCAACCCAAAGGGGCCCGGGGCGCCCGGGCGCTGTCCGAAGTGCTGAAACGTGGATTCCAAATGGGGGCACACCCGGCTCTGGGCTCAGTCCGTGTGAAACCCAGAGGGGTTGGGTGGGAGAGATCGGGGGTTCAGGGCGGGGGATGGGGAGCCTCAGCCCGGGCAGGCAGGGGAGAAAGAAGGCTGATCCACCGCCTTTCTTCGCCTTCTGTGTTGTCTCTGGGCTGAGGTCTGAGCTTGCTAAGCCTCTGCGCCCCAGGAAGGGAAGGGAGGGCTGGCTTTCTCGGCAGCGCCAGGAGAGAAGAGGCGACGGGGTCGTCTGTGTGTGCGTGCGCGTGTGAGCTCAGGCGCGCCCGGGTTTTGTCTCTCGCACAATGTGACGTTGGAAGAGGAGGCTGGTCGCGCGAGCTGCACTTTCTCCCCCCTCTCCGTCTCTCCTCCTCCCCACCAACTCCCTCCTCCTCCGGCACAGCCTCCTGCCGCCATCTGCATAACAAAAGCCCGCAGGTCTTGGGAGGAGAAAGGGCGGGGCGTGTGCCTGTCACCAGGGCCCCGCGGCGACAGAGTTGCAGCGCTGACCCCTCAAAGAAGCAATCCCGGCACCCCGAACTGAACCAGGCAGGAGATCCTTTCCCAGCCTGCTCACCGCCCCAGCCATAGCAGGCCTTCCCCCCTTCCCCTATCTCTTTTTTGTGCCCTCTGGGCCCCGCCACCTCCCTTCTTAGCCCCCTTCGCAAGTCTCCTAGAGGATTTTCTATGGGGGTGGGGAGTAAAAACAAAACAAAACAAAAAACTTAACCTACCCGCCCAAACCAACCTGACCCCCTCACTTCTGGGAGGGACTGCCTAGGCCAGCAAAGGGGGTCCCTTGCATTCCTCTTTGCTCCTGGGTGCCACGAGCTCCACACCACCCAGAAAGTGCCATTTGATGGACAATCCGTCACCAATTCGGCTTTTCGCCATCTGCCAAGCCAGGTCCCCGCCCACAGAAGGGCGCACCGTTACATCTGTGCTTGCGGCGCTGTAAGGAAGATTTCTTTTGTGCCTCACAGCCAGCCAGCCCAGTGTCCTTGCTGCCAAACCCATCCAAAGGAAAGAGTGCCCCCCACCCCACCCCAGCGCATCCACTCCTGGGGAATTCAGCCATAACCACAGAAAATTGGTTAAGAAATGAACACAGCTTGTCTCAGGAGAGGAGTCCCTTTTGGAAAAGTAAAGCGCTTAGGGAGAGGGATTTGAGGGGGAAATCAGGATTACAGGGGGATAGTTACTTTCAGGTCTCTCTCCCCATCTTCTACCCACTCCCACTTCAACCCTAATCCCAGAAAGTGAGAGTTCAGAATCACAAATAAACCCTTAGAGGCACAAGGTCTGGGCAGAATTTCTCTAGTTTCACCCCCAGGCTTTTCATTAAGAAAAAGAGACAGTAGTAGGACCCCTCCAAGCATCTCTCTCTCTCTCTCTCTCTCTCTCTCTCTCTCTCTCTCGGTGCCCTTTAATCTCCAAAGAGTTACTACTCCCACTCCCCAGGTTGCAAATTCCTGGAAGGAAGCCTTGCCAACTCTTAAAGGCCTCCAAGCACCTAGCACCAGGTCTGGGCCATAGCCAGAATAAACCCACACTTCTTGCGGATGCTGATAGGGACAGGGACCAAGAGACCTGGGTAGCAATGTGAACTTCAGAAATTCTTTGAAGGGCATGGGCGATAAAGGGGAGAAGTAAGGCAAAGAGAATAAGATGGGGGAGGAGAAGGAAGACAGAACCCTAGAGAAACAGAGTATGGATGCCGAAACGTAAGTAGCTTTGAATATGTGTGTATTTGATATTTGTGCACCCGCTTAGGAGAGTGACTGAGAGCGCTGCTCGCTCTGCAGTGACCCCTTCTGGTCGACAACTAGAGATGCATTTGCCGGCTTCTTGAAGTGGGTTGCTGCGGCCAGGAGGTGGGGTCGGTGCTGGGAGCTTGGAGGAGGAGGAAAGTAGAGAGTAGGTTCTGCCTGTCTCCTGCCTACCCTCCAGCCCAAATCCCCCACTCTGCTATCACTCTCAGGCCCAACAGCTCACCCTGAAGGTGACTGTCATCTTAAATGCCACTGAGAGATGGCCCCTTAAGCAGCCTGGGATATTTAAAACCATCTTTAGTCATGACATTTGGGGTCTGAACTGAGTCACTTGCAGGGGAGATGTAGCTGGGATCCTACCCCCACAAGATCAATCAACATCTCTCAGCCTGTTCCCGTTCTAAGTTCCCAGAATGTTGATAAAGTGTCATTTGCATAACATTGCCTCTTTTGACCCTGGAACTGTAGCAAGAGGTAGGAGGGGTAGCTGCTCTTACTCCTTTTTAAAGGTGAGGAAGGTGAGGTGTGGGATGGTCAAGTGACTTACTCAAGGTGACTCTGTAGGGCTCAAAGAAGTCTGCGAAAAATAGTTTCTGTTTTTGCTTGGGGGATGGGGGTCCTTGGGATACCAGGCATTCTCGGGTAGAACTGTGTAAAAACTACCAGATATCAATGAACCATGTATAGAGTGATGGTGGTGAGGCTCCTAAATGGGGAGTCTTGGGTGATAAATTCTGGGCGTCAAAGCCAGGGTACTTGGGTTCAAATCCTGCTTCTGCCCTTCCCTAAATACATGATCACAGAGGAGTAACTTCATATGTCTGTGCTTGTTTCCATATCAGTAATATGAAGATTCTATAGAGAGTAAATATCGTGTGTTTAAATGTAAGGATTAAAGGACTGGATGCATGTCCGGGGCATAGAATGGTGTTTGGAACATAGTTTACTAAAAAGGAAGTTATTATGGCATTGTTAAGAGCACAGCCTCTGCAGTCGGACAGAACTAGGGTATGAAGCCCAGCTCCGCCACTTTTGAGCTGGATGGCCTAGGGCTAGTTATAAATCTCTGCCTCAGCTTTCGCATCTGCAAAATGGAGATATTAATGCACATTTCCTACGGTGGTAGTGAGGATTAGATCAAGTATTCCCTGTAAAGGATTTAGCATGGTGTCTGGGTCATAGTAAATGCCCATTAAATGATAGATATTATTGCTGCTGTGCTGCTGCTGGAATCATCAGCTGTTGGCATCTTAAGTCCTTATTTGGTTCAATAATCATTCATCGATGCCTCAACTTGGTTAGGTACAATCACGGGCATGGAGGGTTTAATGATAAACAAGGCACGGTCCCTTCCCGGAAGGAGTACACAGTCTAATTCACCTTCTGGGGCCCCACTGCCTAACATCTGTCTCCTTTCCACCTTATCAAATCTGGAATGCGACACCAACCAATCAGTAGTGGCTACCTAAAGAATGTGTTGAGAAAGATTCTGAAGTCCTGTCCCAGAAAGACTGCTACGATGGATTAGTGATACTTGCCTCCAGCATAGCACAGAGAGAGGCAGCAATTGTGCCGCATGTGACTTACGACCGTAGGTCTGGCTTCTCCAACATGACATAAGCCCCAGTTCTTCCATCAGTTGATCAAAATATAACCATCTTGTTCTCATTCCCTCAGGGAATTACTCTGTTTTCCCAGGTGCAAACAGTCCACCTCATAAATTGTGACCTATCAATATGCTGGTTAGTGAATACAAATATGTCGTGCAATTGCTGCCCGTCCTCTGTGGTCTGCTGGTGGCCGACATCCATCAGCAGTCCACTAGTCCATCACGGCACTTTTGCTGGGACAAGACCTTGGAATCCTTCTCAACACATTTTTTAAAGAGCTACCCGTAACTGGCTGAAGTTGGCATTCCAGATAAAATCAATTTGCCATCCACATCTAGAGGATGCTTCTTTGCTTGACTGGTATTGTTCTTTCATTAGAAAGAAGGGAGACCAGGGAGAAGTGATTCTAGGAGGTGCAAATCCAGGCACTCAGAGCATGAGCTAAAGAGATTCTTATGTATCCTTCCTCCTAGTGATCTGAGGAGGCAGCACCTCCAGCTCAGAGAAATAGCTCCCCTCATCCTGAAGCAGTTCAAATCCCACCCCACTGATGTTACTGTGTTACTTTGGGGAAAAGCCTTACTCTCTCTGTGCCCCATGACTTCCCTGAGTACAATGAAATTGATTATTATCCACCAGTATCAAGGGACATCAGGGTACTTGACAGTCTGTACCCATTTCCAGATGTCCAATGAACAGTGAATGATTCAAATAATTTCTGAGATAATGGGGAATATGATAATGAGATCAATTCATCTGTCCTTGTGCCTTTAAACTTTGTGCTAAACTATTCAAATTCCAAGATTCTGTATTTCTTCATATAGACTTTAGGGGAGGAAAAAATGATGCACTACTAGGGTTTACTAATCCTCACCCTTTGAAAGTCCCACATTGTGTCTAATCTGAATCCCACCTTCACTGTTAATTGTCCATTTCTCTTCTAGTACATAGATATACACTGCTTCCAATGCCCCTGGACTAACATAGATAAACCAGCAATCCTTTTTTTCACTGCTGTCCCAGATAATAATAGTTGTACTTATCATGTATATGTCACTATGCTTGATGTTATAATCACCACTTGTGCTAAACCTTTGACATACAATTTTTTTTAAGATTTTATTTATTCATTTAACAGAGAGAGAGACAGCCAGCGAGAGAGGAAACACAGGCAGGGGGAGTGGGAGAGGAAGAAGCAGGCTCCCAGCGGAGGAGCCTGATGTGGGGCTCGATCCCAGGACTCCAGGATCACGCCCTGAGCCGAAGGCAGACGCTTAACGAATGAGCCACCCAGGAGCCCCCCTTTGATATACCGTTACCTCATTTAATCCTTGCAACAACCTATGAGCAATGAACCACCATTGTCCGAATTTTGCAGATTTAGAAACTGAGTCTTAGAGTGGTGAGAAGATTCAGTATGTGCAATGACGTCACAATGAAAAAGAGTTGAGTATACTCAAGGAAGAGGCTGAAGACCAGAGAACATAGCGATGGAAGACTGGCCTCTATGCAATTATTCTGCCCAATTTTAAAAGCCAATGATATTATACCATTATTTCTCAAAGTGGTGTTCCTTGGAACACGGGTGGTACTCCCTAGAAAAGTGTTAGGTGGTATCCAGGCAGAGAGAGTATTGAATAACATTGGAGTGTGTGGTCATATTTGGTGAGAAAGTATTCCCTTTCTCAATCAATTTTCTTCCTAGCCATTAGATTACTTCCAGAAGTAAATCTCCATACCTTGATTTTCTTAAAATGTCTTGAACACATCTCTTAGCACTTAGTTTTCAACAATGAAAAAAATGACTTCAGATTCTGAAGCTTGGACAATGAGAATTTAATAATAGCTTTGCTTTCATTGAATTTATTTATTTATTTATTTATTTATTTATTTATTTATTTATTTTTAAGATTTTATTTATTTATTTGACAGAGATAGAGACAGCCAGCAAGAGAGGGAACACAGGCAGGGGGAGTGGGAGAGGAAGAAGCAGGCTCATAGCGGAGGAGCCTGATGTGGGGCTCGATCCCAGAACGCCGGGATCACGCCCTGAGCCGAAGGCAGACGCTTCACTGCTGTGCCACCCAGGCGCCCCTCATTGAATTTATTTTATAGTTACTTTCCACTATGGTCATGTGATACTGGTTTTTCATTTCTTAAGTGTCCTCTCCAAGTTAATTTGTTAGGTAAAGAGGTGAGTCACTTTTCAAAAACTTGTCATTATAGAAAATACTTCAAACATACACAAAAGTAAAGGAGCTAGCATAATGAGCCCCTGTATGCATTTCAAATTTCAATGATTATCAATACATAGTTGATTTTTTTATCCTACTCTGACCCACTTTCCATACTTCTAAAGCATTTTGAAGCATATCCAAGACATTGTACTATTCCAGTTGGAAATACTACAGGATGGATCTCTAAAAGATACGAATTGCCTTTTTTTTTTTTTAGCAATATCATCACATCAGACAAAATTAACAATTCCGTAATATCTGCAAATATCCAGTCAATGTCCACTTTTCCCACAATCCTCTTTCAGTGTTTGTTTATTGGTTTGTTTGTTGGAACTGAGATTCAAATAAGGCCCATTCATTGTGGTTGGTGGATGCACCCTAAGTATCCTTTCATCTGTAAATCCACCCCCTCCCACATATGCACCTTCCGTCATTCTTTCTTCTTTATTTTTGATAAGAAACTTGGCTCTGTGTCTAGCAAACTTTCTCCTAATCTGTGTGTTCCTGATTGCGTGCCTGTAGCATTGATAACGTTTCTCTGTGCCCTCTATTTCCTGTTAAGGTGATGGTAGGACCTAGAAGTTTAATCAGATTTATGTTGAGAAGAAATTCCACCAGGTTAATACTGTGTGATTTTTTCTCTTTTCTTGTCATGCTAACCGACACTAAAGATCTTTGCCTAATTTATTAATTTATTAGAGGTTGCAAAATGGCGGTGTTCTAGCCTTTATTTTTCAGGTATTAGCTAAAATAGTTCCATAGAGAAGTATCCCCTCATTAACTAGTTGAGCAACTCAGGGTACCACTGTATAGAAAAGGCAGAATAAGTACTTGATCCTTTCCCTTTCTTTACTAGCTCAAAAATACTGGGTTGGTGTACTAACATCCTTATGAGGTATTACTGAGTGATTATTTTTTTTTAATCCTTAGGATGAACTTGCAGATTACTTAGCATGTTTCATAAATATACTTAGCATGTTTCAATTAATTGCTATTAGTATCCTTAATAATGCTATAATTGTCTCAACTTTGGTCAGGCGAGTTTATTCAATTGGTTCCTGAGTCCTTTGCTATGATCCTAGAAGCCTTTGATGGCTTTGTTACTTTCTGATATATCAAGATGTTCCAAGCTAAGCTGTCCAGACCTAGAATCAGCCATTTCTCCAAACAGCACTGGGTCCTTTCCGTGGGTGCCAGGGTTACTTATCTTTACTGGGTTAGTCAGTCATTGTTCCTAGGACCTTTTAGCATAGAGACCTAGGAAACTTGATTTTTAGACAAAAAATGTATCAAGTTTCTACTGACATTTCTTTTTTTCTTTTTTTTTTTTAAGATTTTATTTATTTATTCGACAGAGATAGAGACAGCCAGCGAGAGAGGGAACACAAGCAGGGGGAGTGGGAGAGGAAGAAGCAGGCTCATAGCGGAGGAGCCTGATGTGGGGCTCCATCCCAGAACGCCGGGATCACGCCCTGAGCTGAAGGCAGATGCTTAACCGCTGTGCCACCCAGGCGCCCCTCTACTGACATTTCTAGCTCAAATAAAAGCTGAAGGTTTTTCTTATAAATCATAAATCTTACATTTGTATTTCCTTGTTGACACGCCAAAAATCCAAGTTTAGCAACGTAATTTCTCATTTCCTTTATCCCACAATACCACACATGCCTATTTCAGAACACCCAGACTTACACTACCACCCATAATAGGATTACTGAAATCAGTTTAAGATTCTTTTAACCTCAACTTGCTGTGTATTAAAACCAATTGGAATAGAATCACATTAAGTTTTATTTATTTACTTTTACTTTTGATTTTTAAGAATTACTTCTTAACATAACTTTGTTTTTTAAAAATTATGTCAAATATTCACATGGTTCTAAAGTCAAAAGTGCCAAAAAGCTATATTTGGACAAGTCTGGACACCCCTGTCCTATCTACCCCCTTCTCCCTCTCCATATATAATTGTAAAACATTTTATGCTTTATCCTTCCACTTAAGATGATATTCCTCATTCAAAGTTATTTCATTTTTTAAAAGTGCAAATCATAAGAGCACAGGTGAGGCAAAGATGCTACAGAAATTCTAAAGTTGTATTTAAATTACTAACATTGAGGGCACATTGTATTGTTTCTCTGTGCTATGGCCTGACCCTGCCTTTTCCAGGCCAGGAAAGGGGCATGGCCAGCATCAGATTCAACAACCTTTTGTGCAGAGGTCCGTAGCATAGTCCTTTACTAACAAGCGACACGTACTAGTCACGTACGCACTGTGGGCCTCACATCTACTACACTAAGCTGTTGTAATATTTAGATTTGTATGCAGACATACAAATCCATGCTCTCCTAAACAGAGAGCTGGAAAGAGAACTTGCCTAAAAGAACCCAGTTTTGCATCTAAATCTAAAAGCATCTAAAAGCAGTCTTCCATCTGCCATGGCCCACCTTACTTAGTGTATGTGGTGTGTTATACTGCTTCTCGTACCTTCTGCTTTTAAAGATAGGCTGTAACTTCTGAATGTGGCTCACTTTTGTTTTGTCTCTTACTTCTTTTCTACTGAAAGGAATACAGAATTCTCTCTTGGAATGTTTTGAAGCAGAAGACAAAGGCAACTGACCTTTGGTTTGGAGGGGGGGGGGAGAAAAAAAAAAAGAACAAGAAAGAGAAAAGCAAGTCTGTTCATATGCTCCTGTCCATGCAGATCTGGAGGCAGAGCAGAAGCCAGGCATCTTCTGTAGCCAGGGGCTTTGGGGACCTCTCTCTGCAGGAGCACCCTCCCTCCCACTTTGCCCCTGGATTGGATGTTGCAGAAATAATTACCAAACAAATCGATAGTCAGTGTAGTGATGTGACCACGGTTCTTAATGCATCATTTTCCTCCTGGAAATTCAGTTTGCCTTACAGGCAGGCCGGGTCCTACACAAGCTCCTGCCAACCCAAAAGCCCAGAATAACTTCTGGACTGTTTAATCTTTTCTCTCTGGACAAGCACTGTATGAACATTTTCACATTTTCCTCTTGCAGTGATGCTCTGAAGCAGGCTCTGTGGAAAGTGAAGGGACTGGGCTGAGAGTACACAGGCAGAATGGCTAGCATACATTTCCCTTTTACTCTTTGTTTGGGAGGGGGGAAGGGAGCTTGACTGAATAGATGTGTCCTAGAATTTTGTTTTTAGAAAAGTGATAAATGCTATTTAAAAAAAAAAAATCGCAGGGGCGCCTGGGTGGCACAGCGGTTAAGCGTCTGCCTTCGGCTCAGGGCGTGATCCCGGCGTTATGGGATCGAGCCCCACATCAGGCTCCTCCGCTATGAGCCTGCTTCTTCCTCTCCCACTCCCCCTGCTTGTGTTCCCTCTCTCGCTGGCTGTCTCTGTCTCTGTCGAATAAATAAATAAAATCTTTAAAAAAAAAAAATCGCTCCCCACTAGACTTTATGGAGAATTTCCTAGGTTTATTATTTGGTTACAGGCTTATCACTCCCAGCCCTGTCCATATCCTTCAAGGGATCTTCACATGAGGTTGGGCAAGGCACAAAGGGCTTGGAGGGCCAGGATTCCTGTCCTCTCCCAACCCGAGCATCTCTATGCCTAACTCTAGCCTCAGTTTTCCCATCTGTGAAGTTTAGGGGTTGGGCCCTTGGTGGTCTCAAACTGGCAGACTACAGAATGAACCTGGCCTACAGACCCGTTCTTTTTTTTTTTTTTTTTTAAGATTTTATTTATTTATTTGACAGAGAGAGAGACAGCCAGGGAGAGAGGGAACACAAGCAGGGCAGTGGGAGAGGAAGAAGCAGGCTCTCAGCGGAGGAGCCTAACGTGGGGCTCGATCCCAGAACGCTGGGATCACGCCCTGAGCCGAAGGCAGACGCTTAACGACTGCGCCACCCAGGCGCCCCTACAGACGTGTTCTATTTGACATTCACAAGGTATGTAAAAATAGAGAACTGGAATAACAACAGGTCAAAGGCAAATGCTCTCGTTTTTGCCATAGACCCCACTGCTCCTAATTGCATCCCATCCAGGCTTCTTCATGCACACACATTTCCTACTGGAACCCTGTGGCAGCTCCCAGGCTTAAGCATCTCTCAGCACCACCCCCCCCCCCCAGGGGAGGAGGAGCCTTCTCTAATCTCTTTATGTTTTTCTTTGCTTAGACTATCCATAACGAGAATTTTTTTCTTAAAGATTTTATTTATTTATTAGAGAAAGAGAGCACATCAGGGGGAGTGGCATGAGGAGAGGGGGAAGCAGGTTCTCTGCTGAGCAGGGAGCCTGACATAGGACCCCTGAGATCACAACCTGAGCCGAAGGCAGACGTGTAACTGACTGAACCAGTCAGGCGCCCAATAATAATTTTAATAATAGCAGAATTAGCATTTGTTGAGCAATTACTATCTGCCTTGCTGTGCATTAAGCATTAATTAATTAATCAATCAATCAACACATCATCTCATTCCCTCCTCATAGCAATCCAAGAGGGAAGCTATTCTTGTAATCCACCTTTCCCGTAGGAGGAGAGTAAGGCTTGAAAGGATACGCACCTTGCCCGAGGATACACAGGTGATGGTAAGGAAAAGGGCTGGGATTGAGATCCTGGTTTTTCCAATCCGAAAGCCCATGCTCCTAACCGGGGGTGCTATTCAATATACTTTACTGGGACAGCGTGGGGCTAACCGGATGGATGTTAGGTACAGGGCAGTCTGGGTACCAAGGATATGGCTCTGGTGGCCAGGACAGTGCAAAGAGTGGGCCCTGGAGGGGGATCTGAGGAGCAGCCATTTACTGAGGTGAATAAAAGTACTTCAATATTAAATGTCTAATGTGCTTTCCGGCTGAGTGGCAGGACTCTTAGCCACTCCACTCACTAGTGTCTTGCTGAGTCAGAGGCCCTGAAGATTCTTGAGAACCCGTGTTCAAGAAACACAAAGAACACGGTGCTGACCAGACCAAAGCCAGGTGATCTGGGGGGTGGACAGGATCTCCTGAGAGATGAAGAGGGGTGGAACTCAGAAACAAAAGCCAGACTCCCTGCTTTCAGAAACTTAGAAATAAGGAAGGGAGATGGTATTGACCTGGAAAGACAGTTCTGTGGGTTTCTACATGAGCTGAAGGGAGCCAGAGTTAATATTAAATGGACCATTTAATGTGGCTCTGGCCCCAAACCACGGAGACCGTGGCTGACTCCTAGCAAAGCGATTCAAGTCACGTGACTCTTCTCATTGTTATAACACATTTATAAAGTTTATTGGGCACAGGCTACATGCCAGAGATTGTACCAAATACTGAGATTTCAACAAGAAGAAAATCTCTGCCTTTGACAGGCTCCCCATCCAGGGTGGGGGACAGACAAGTAAACGATGACAGCTGTGACTGTGTGGTGTGGTCAGCGGTATTATGGGCTAGACTCGGAGGGCTGAGGGTGCACAGAGAAGGAGCTCTTTTCTCTGTGTTGATGCAATCCGGGAAAAACGAGACCGGAAGTTTGAGATATCCAGACCCAGGAGGCGGGGAGAGGGAAAGAACACCCCAGGGAGAGAACTCTTCTGTAGGAAGACCCAGCAATCAGACAGAGCTTAGAGGACAGCAGTGGTTCTCAAAGCAAAGGGCAGACCAGCAGCACCAGCATCTCCCGGGAACTTGACAGAAATGCAAATTCTCAGGCTCCACCCAAGACTTACTAAACTGCACATTCTAAGAGGTGGGACCCAGAGAGCTCCGTTTTGACAAGCCCTCCAGGGGACTGATTCAAGTTCACGTTTGAGAAACACTGAAAACGAGATTTTGTGCAGGAGTGATCAGAGTATGGCTGGAGAGGAGGGTGGGGCCAGGTCACAAGAAGCCTTATAGGATCAAGGTTTTATCTTGAGGGTAATAAGGAGCTTTTGAGGAACCTTAAGAAGAGCAGGACAGGACTTTGACCTTTGTAACCGTTCCTCCAAACTGAGCTGATTACTACTTCTAAACCTTTATGTTTGCTCGTCCATTTGCCTGGAACATTCTACCCCTACGTTTTAAAAATAACTAACTCCTTATTCAGATTTCAGTTCAAACGTGAGTTTCCTCTGACCACACTATAAACAGTTCTCCTCTTCTCATTTCCCCAATCAGCTTGTTTTATTTTCTTACAGCTCTTATCTCCACCTGCAATCATCTTGTTTATTACGTGTTTTTTTCCCTGGCTTCCTCTACTGAAACATAGCTCCAGAAAGAAGGAAACCAGTCTGCCTTGTTCACTCCTGTGCCCTCTGCCCTGCCTCACCCCCACCTCATGCAGTGCCCAGCACATAGCAGGTGCTTTCAGTAACTAAACTCAGAGAACGAAAGACACACAAAGCCCAGAACAACCCCCACCGTGAAATTCTCTCAATGGTAATCAAAATACACAGACACTGAGGGAGCTCAGAGGAAAGGAATGCTGGTCCAGGTGGGTTTACCTGTGACAGCTTCCAGAAAGAGGAGGGGTGTTTCATTTTCTTCAGCATCATAAGGTAAGGTAAAGAGGAGAAGTGAGGAAGTAATACAGAAAAACAAAAACAAAAAAAACCAAAAAAAAAAAAAAACCCAGAATAGAGTCAGATGCCAAAATAAGCCAGTTGAAAGCAAGGAGCCCAGGCGGGTTAAGTGGATCCCGGCGTTATGGGATCGAGCCCCACATCAGGCTCCTCTGCTATGAGCCTGCTTCTTCCTCTCCCACTCCCCCTGCTTGTGTTCCCTCTCTCACTGGCTGTCTCTCTCTCTGTCAAATAAATAAATAAAATCTTTAAAAAAAAAAAAAAAGAAAAGAAAAAAAAAAAGTGGAGAAGGGGAATAATGAAGAAGGTGGGTGGGAGCAGGAAGGCAGGTGTGAGGGGAGGAGGGGATCCTCATGAACTCTAAGACCACAGATGAGTATCCCTTCTCAACCACTGCTCCAGGTGCCATTGAGCCATCTGTCCCTTTGTCCATCCATCCCACCCAGACTACTGCCCTCTTCCAAGTTAGAAGTGAGTATTCCTAGATGTTGGGTTTCCGCAAACAAATATAACTTTGAAAGTATAAACAAACAAAATAAATAAATAAATAAACAAAACTGTCATTTTGGGGGGGGGGGTCAGTGTAAATAAGTATGATCATTTCACAATGTCCAAAATGTAGGAGAGAGGAAAACATGATCTCAGAATAAAGAATTTACTCCTGAATTGATAAATCTCCCTTGTTGAAAAACACACAATATCGTCCACAGTGGTTTTTTTTACTCCTTTTGCCACAGACTAGTGGAAGAGACCCACATCAGACCAGGATGAAGCACCTGGAACACTGCCCTAGATGCTATACAGCCAGCCCCAAAAGGAGGTTGGAATGTGGACTCAGTGTGCATATTTAAAATAAATGGTAAAACCAGTGGCTTCTTACCCAGCCTGGAAAGTCAAAGTTCAGTTCACAGAATCAAAACCTTTACAGATCCATCTTTCCAATCCCCCTTCCCCACTTTTTAAAATTTTGTATTATGATAAAACATACATAGCCTAAAATTTACTATTTTAACCATTTTTAGGTATACAACTCAGCAGCATTAAGTACATTCACGATGTTGTATAACCATCAGCCATCTCCAAAACGTTTGCATCATTCCAAACAGAAACTCTGTACCCATTAAACACTAACTCCCTCTCTCCCATTCTCCCAGCCCCTGATAACCTCTAATAACCTATTTTCTCCCTATGAATTGGCCTATTCTAGATACCTCATATAAGTGGGATCATCCACTATTTCTTTTTCTGCCAGGCTTATTTCATTTGGCATAATATTTTTGAAGTTCGTCCACGTGGTATAGCACATGTCAGAAATCATTTAGGACAGAATAATATTCCATTGTATGTATATACTACCTTTTGTTTATCCATTCACCTGTCCATGGATGCTTGGGTTCTTTCTACCTTTTGGCTACTGTGGATAATGCCATTATGAATGTTGGTACACACACATCTGCTTGAGCCCCTACTTGAGTCATTTTGGGTATGTGCCTAGGATCAGAGTTAGGCAGTTGCTGCGATTGCTAAAATCTCATGGTAATTCTATGTTTAATTTTTTTAAGGACCTACCCCTCATTTTATACGGCTGGAGCTGGTTCAGGATCTGTCTCAGGCCATACAGCATTGAGGAGGTGTTAAGAGTTGAACTCTCTACCAGCCCCAGACACTGGGCATTAACCAAGGCAGGGGAAAAACCACAGAAACCATTAAGGAGAGTGACAGGGGTTGGGTGTCCCCTGGCATAAGAGTCCACCCTTTGGCAGTCTGCTTTTCTAATATTGGGCCAAAGGCACATACAGTCAAGAGTCTGCAACTGCAGGCCTAAGGGTCTGGGTAAGCAGTACATTGTGGAAGAAGGAAGGCCAGGAATGAAGAAAAATTAAAACAGTTTTCCTCAAGTACTCAGGGGTAAGCTCTTACATTTGGGGGAAAAGTTAGGAAGCGAAGAGAACTGATGGGAACATCCTGGCTTTAAAACTCTGGGCTAGTTCTATAAAAGAAAGGCTCACTCCTAAATTAAAAGCCAAATTTGGGGGGGAAAGGTCCCCACCCATGAGACAAACTCACACATTAGTACAGCAAGAAATAGAAAAGCTTCTTCATTAAGTGCAAGTTGGGGACAGAGCCTAAAGACCTGGATATAAATTCCTGGCTCTTCCACCTACCAACTCTGTGACTTCTGTAAGAGATAACTGCTCTGCGAGCCTCAGTTTACACATCTGTAAAGTGGGGCGATAATAGTACCTACCTCTTGGAAATTGATGACCCTTCTAACCCCAGTGATGTTAGACCCTGTCTACACATTAGAATCACCTAAGACACTTCTTAAAACTCCTGATGCTTGGGCCCCACTTCCAAAGAGTCTCATTCAGTTAGTCTGAGATGCTGCCCAGTCTTTTTTTTTTTTTTTAAGCTCCCCAGGTGATTCTAATCCAAAATTTAAAAACTGTGTTCCAGTACTTTTCAGAATCACCTAGAAATCTTATTAAAATTCAGATTCTGATTCACTAGTCAGACGTAGGGCCAGAGATTCTGCATTTCTAAGCAGCCCCCAGGTGATGCCATGGATGCTGGTCTACAGAACTTTGACCAGCAAGGTTTAAAAAAGTCTAGTCCAGGCCTGGTCTCACCCACGGTAAGTGCTTTGGTAAATGTCAGCTCAGAAGTAATAATGATATTTAGTGGGTTCTGGAGTCATGGGGAGTGACCCAGTGGTAGGAATAAATCTACAGTCTCCTAGAAGAAGCAGAGGTCTGTTGCTTCAGTGTGGAGTTTATTTGAAGTAACTCTTAAGAGTGGCTCCTGTTGCTCAGAGAGATGGGAGTTGGAAGGACAGAGTATAATAATTGTGAACCAGAGTCCCCTGCCTGAAAGTCAGCTGGAGTCTATGTTTATGCATGGAGGTTCGGGTCACGCAGGAATCAAAGCTACAAGGCTAGGAAGTGAACTTCTGGGGACAGGTTAAGGCACGGTAGTAATTTATCCAGGAACTACTTACTGAGCATCTACTAATGCACGGCGCTGTACTAGGCACTGGGGGGGGGGTGTCTAACTATAACCACAGCTCCTGCCCTCAAGGGGACACACAATCCAGTGCTCACAATCCAGTAGAAGGGGGCCAAACCATTAAACAGGAAACATCCAAAATTCAGAATGATTGACATTCCAATGGGGAAAGTTTTGAGAGGAGTCCTCAGCTCAGCCCGAGGGAGTTACAGAAAGATTCCTAGAGGAAGCAATGGCTGAGTCGTGAAAGATAAAGAAGAGTTATCCAGGAGAGGAGGTGGGAGCGGAGAGGGTCCCAGGCAGAGGGGAGAGCCTAGGCTGAAGCAGGTGGGTAGGGGAGAACAGAGCCTCTTCCCAGAAGTAGCTCGTTTTATGGGTACCGGGGCTGGGAAGCCAGAGAAGAGTCTAGAGCTGCAGAGAGGACTAGAACGCCACACTAAGGTATCTGTACTTCCTTTTGAAACCAGAAGTCTGTGGGGTCAACAAAATCCCTGAAGCTCTCTGTAAAGTTTGTGTTTATGTGTCTGTGTGCATTACCCTCGGATAAAACTATTGGGTTTCCATCAGATTCTCCAATGGATTCCAGATCTCCAGATAAAAAAGAGCTGTCGATGGGATCCAAGCCTCCCGTTGGTTAGCGCTTGCTCTGTGCAGGCAAGGGAATGTCACAAACCCTGGGACGGAGAATTCAGTGATAGAGGAAGAGCCTACCACCCTGTCCTTTCCTTCCCCTTTAAATCTTTGCACATCTCTTTCTCACCCCTGCTGCCACCCACAGCTCACCTAGTTAATTCTTACTCATCCTTCAGATTTCAACTCAAAATCTCCCCTCCCTGGAGAAGACTAGCTTGACTTCCCCCATGAAGTCAGCCCCCTCCCATTATACACACTCATAACTCCTCTGAAACAGTTGCCACACATTTAATTACATAATGAATAACGTAATTCATCACTCAGAGCTGTCTGCATCCCTCCCATCTACAAGATACACACTTTTGTTGGAAGATATCACCTGTTGTGTTTGCAGCTGTAGTGTCAACACTCTCAACAGGTCTTGGCACATAGTGGGGACTCAATAAATATTACTGAATAATGGCATAAATATCTGAATGAATGAATGAATGAATGAGTGGATTAACATAACTGATCATTACTACCTGAATTCTTTCCTCTCTCAGGCCTAACCCTAACCCCCCTCCAAATCTTCATTGTGCATTTTAAGCTCTGACCCTTGAGAACCAAATCATTGCCCACTGCGTGGTGGAAAAAAATTGCAGCAGAGAATTGACCATACCAGGCAGATTTCTGAAGCCTGCCCTAGTGGCTTCATATCGATGCTTTTAATCACTTAGTGAACAGATGTAGTCTATGGGCTAGAATCCAGAGACCCTTCCAAAGTGGTCAGCAAACCCCATCATTGACCAGCACCAGCATGTCACTCATGCCTTTATCTGGAAAATCCTCATATTTGTTTCCTAATGAGCGAGCTGCCCTTATTTGGCTTATTCCTTCTGAGCTGTCAGGAAAGTGGGAAGACTATCATTTGTTCTACATTATCCCATGTGAAGAGGAGAAGAAAAATACCTACATTACAATAGCAGCTTTGGGTTTCATATTATTAGAGTAGGGGTGAGTAATCCTGAAGGCAAAGAGCAAGGAGGGTGAGTCAACAGTCTTTCAGTGGGTGTCAATTAGCAGCATGAACCTGTGTGTTCCAACTCCCACCCAATGACCATGACTCCCCAAACCTTCATCTTCCATCACCTAGCCAGAGCTTCCAGGAGCCTCAGTTTCCTTATCTGTAAAGCGGGTGGAACAGTATTTATCTGATAGGATGGTTGGGAGCATTAAATGAAGTAATTAGTAAGCAAAGTGTTTGCCTCTATATTGCCTTCTCCCCATACACGAACCCACACTTCCTAGCAATTTGAGGATTAATGTAACTACCAGATCCCAAGTTCTCCGCAGCCCTACCAAGACAGAGGGCAAAAATGTGAAGCTCTAGGTCAGAGGATTTGCAGATGAATGGCAGAACAAAAAAGAAAGAAACTCTGTAAGATAGCATTAGGTTTCATTAGCCCAAAAGGTTTGATTATGCATCTTTAACCAACAGGGAACTTTCTCTGCCTTTTCCATGCGGTAAGCATTTTCCCTTCAAACTGTCGATTTTTTTTTTTTTTTTAGCTGATAGAACAGGAAAGAAGAAGGGAAGGAAGCCACTCTTTTTGTCATTTCTTCAAAGGCAACCCAAATTTGATCCTTTTAGTGAATGGCTCAAGATAAAAACTCCACTCT
Organism: Ursus maritimus; assembly: GCF_017311325.1. NCBI lineage: Eukaryota > Metazoa > Chordata > Mammalia > Carnivora > Ursidae > Ursus > Ursus maritimus. The sequence continues at coordinate 15,485,690 of NW_024425897.1, forward strand.
AGTCTGCTTTCTGTGATTAAACAACCCTCTTGTTTGTCAAATAGCAGGGAGAAGAGAAGAAAGGAAAGCTCTTGTCGCTGTTAAGTGCTCTGAAAGTGTACTCCCCTCCCAGCTCCCACTGGTTAGGTGCACCAATGCCTACAAAGAGATTCTTGAGACGGGAAGCAAAAGCTGAGGTGCAGCTGCCTAGAATAGGAGAGAAAATGAGGATGGGGTGGGAGGCCCCAAAGAGCCCCCATGGGATTGTGGCATCCAAAACTGTAAAGGTCTAGAACTCTTCTACCCCCAGATTCCTTTCTAGGGCATCACATCACTTGAAACCAGTCTGTTCCATGACACTCTTCATACAACAAATCATATCCTTGAGTGAAACCAACAGATTGCCAAGAAAGGTTTGGGGGCTGAAGAGGGCTCACCTAAATCCATCTTGCTTCACCAAAATCCAATTTCAACGTGGCAGTGGGAGAACCTGAGTTATCATGGGATGCAGGAAATTTTTACTCAAATCACTCTTAGGATCTCAAAGTTCCAGGCAGAAGAAAAACAGAAATGTGTTGGTCTGTCGATAAGGTGGACAGTGGTTCAAATAAAAATACAAGACACCCTGTTGAATTTAAATTTCAAATGAACCATGAATTTCTTAAGTATAAGTATGTCCCATGTAATATTTGGGACATACTTATACTTAAAAAAAAAGTTTTCTTGGGCGCCTGGGTGGTACAGCGGTTAAGCATCTGCCTCCGGCTCAGGGCGTGATCCCGGTGTTATGGGATCGAGCCCCACATCAGGCTCCTCCGCTATGAGCCTGCTTCTTCCTCTCCCACTCCCCCTGCTTGTGTTTCCTCTCTCGCTGGCTGTCTCTATCTCTGTCAAATAAATAAATAAAATCTTTAAGAAAAAAAAAAGTTTCCCAATTTGCTATTCAAATTTAAAAGGGCATCTTGTATTTTATTTGGCAAGCTCACCTACCGACAAGTTAACCCCAGCATGCCTTTCTTGTCTCGTTTCCTTGTGAGTAGTATCAGGAATATGGACAAGGGCAGGGAGACACTGAAGACTTCCTGAGGAAGTTTCTGGGGTGGTTATATCCATGGGTTTGGAGTCAGGCAGGGCTTGATTCAAACCCCATGCTGACTCTCCCTACGTGATCTCTAGCAAGTGACTTTCCCAACTGAGCCTCCTTTCTTTATAGCAAAATAAGAATCATAATATCCCCCTTACAAGTTGTTGTGGAGACTGAAATGAGGTGCCATTAAAGCACCTGGGCCCCTGTAGCTCCATAAACGCAGCTCTTACCATCTTGCCTTTCTACCTCTCCACAGCTGTTCCTTCTGCCTGGAATGCCCTTCGCCCACTCCCTCCTCCCCTGGGAAGCTTTCTCCATGCTTCTCCTTGGCACACCCATAGCATTTTCTCTAAACTTCTAGAAATGTCCCTGTCATTCTCAGATATCGTACTGAAATCAGCTTCACTGTTCCCAAATGTTTTCCTCATCAAGACTGAGTTTTCTGGCTCAGATACCAAGTTTCCTTCATCTCCACAGGTCTAGCATTTAGTACAGGGCTTAACACATAGGAGGAACTTGGTACTTCCTGAATGAACATGTTATCAAGCCATTAACATCTTAGCATGAATTGCCTATGACTTTAGTTTCCAAATGGTAGTATAGTGTGTACACACACACACACACACACACAATCACTAGAGGGGAAGTTTCTCAAAAAGCTAAAATTATTCCATTTAAGAAACTGCCTTTTATTTGAGTCTATCCTTTCTCCTTTGGAGGAAAAAACCCCCACAACTTGTCATTTATGGAATAAGTTTTAAAAAGTATTTGACAAAATAGAGAGTGAACAACTTCCATGGTGAGATATGTTCCTATCTCTGGATCTCTATCTAGATCTGATCTCAACAAGGAAGTTTCAATACTGAAAATGCACTAGTACTTGCAATTCAAATTCTGAGAACCACGACTTTAATGAGATAAAAGAGTAAAAAGAACTCAAAGGACTGCAACTTGTGACTGGTGAGCTTTGATGGGAAGAAGTGGAAAGGAAAGACTATAGCGGGAGATGGCCAGGGAGGTGCATTTTATCTGAATAAAAACAGAGTCTGGGGGAGGAAAAGGACAGGTGAGAAAAAGCAAACAAACTTCCCCCACTTCCCTAGGACAAAACCCCACCATCCCAGAGTTCGGGATCCTAACTGACTTTGAGTCTGAGGCCCTCCCAATCTTTCCTCCCCCAATGGCTCAGGTCAACAAACTCCTTCAAAGAGTAACAATGCAGTACAAGGAAGGATGTCCATCCCATTGAACTCCAAGGACCCTCCCGTCTTTGGGACCCAAGTCCGACCCCTCCCTCTGAATGAGACTGACTGTTGTCAGTGCCCCAGGCAAATTCTGGGAACTTGCCCTTGCCCTGGCCCCAGAGTTACATTTCTGTAAAGATAGTTCCTTAAATCTCTGTAGTGCCATTGACCATGATTCCAGGCATTGTTAGATCACTCCTCAGTCCTGCCTCCCTCCGTCCCTCCCCTTTTTGTCCCATCCTAGATGCGCACATCTGTCACTTTTAAGTCCCCATTGCTCATCTGTCATGCTCCACAACCAGGAAGAGAAGAGCGAAAAGGCCCAGAGGAATGCTCTGCCACTAAGAGGAAGACGTTGACATTTTTAATTCCTCCATTTCTCAGGGTAATCATGCCCCCCACATGCAACTCTGAGATAATAATAATAATGATACTACTACTACTACTAGTAGTAGTAGTAGTAGCAGCAACTATTTAACTACTTGTTAAATCTCATCATATGACAGGCATTGTGCTAGGCACTTTAGAGTGTTAGTCCATTTAAATGGAATCATGTTACAGATGAAGAAACTGAGGCTCAGAGAGCTTGAGTCACTTGCCCAAGGAGTATCTCCCAGTGTTTCCAGTTCCAGACTTCTGTACTTACCCTTACTTAATACTGCCTCCACTCACCCACCTTCAAGGACTCCTAGTGGTCCACCAAATGGGACCCAAAATGCTCCTGTGGGCTCTCAGGACCCTCCAAGACCTGGTTATCATCGGCTTCCACAACCTCATCTCCCACTAAGGCCCTCCTGGAATCCTCCAGGGCAGGTATTTTGGAGTTCCTTTTACTTAAGAAGTCTCCCACCTCTGAGCTTTCCCCCATACCATTCCTCACCCCCATAGTGTGCCATTTCCTCTTCCCAAATCTGCCATGTTGCAAACCCACCTCCAATGTCACCTTTCCCAGGACACCAGACCCAATGAGCTCACCTTCATCTCAATCCCTTAACAACTGGGGTCTGCTGCATCATGCAGCCCACCCCATAGATGATGCCAAGTTGCTATATATCCACCCCCCATGTGGGTGTTTCATCTCCCCAAATTGACAGACACCCACAGGGCGCAGCCATGTTACAGTACACATGTGCCTCTTGTGTCACTTTACTGGGAACAAGTAAACATCCAATCAGTGTTTGATTACTGATCCCCTTCTCTCCTCTTCCTTTCTCTTCTTTCTTATTTATTCTTCCCGATTTCCTACTCATTCACTCCTTTTGGCATTTCTTTCTCTTCCCTTCCCTCTGCTCCCCTCTGCATTTTTAAGTGTGGTAGGCAGCTGCTGACGTGGCTCCCAATGATCTCTGCCTCCTGACACTGACAGCCTTGTGTAATCCCCTCTCCTTGGTGTGGGCTATGCCTAGTGACTTGCTTCTAATGAACACAACACAGCAAGGGTAATGGTATGTCACTTCCATGATTAGATTACAGGGGACTGTGACTCTCTCTTGTTAGCGCTCTCTTGCTGGCACTCTTTCTTGTCCTCTCTCTTGCTCACTCTGATGAAGGCAGTTGCATGTTGTGAGATGCTCTATGGAGAGGCCCATATGGCCGAGAATCAAAGAAGGCCTCTAGCCAACAGCTCAGAAAGAAGTGAGGTCCAACAATCCGCAAGGAACTGAATCCTGCCAACAACGACATGAGCAGACTTGGAAGTGGATCCTTCCCAGTTGAGCCTTGAGATGATTGCAGCCCTGGGCCATGCCTTGATTGCAGTCCTGGGAGAGACCTGGGGCCAGAAGACCCAGCTAACCCATGCCCAGACTCCTGATCCACAGAAACTGTGAGAGAGTAAGTATGTTGTTTCAAGAGATTGAATTGTTCAGTGCAATAAATAACAAATACACTAAATATTCATTTGCTCCAACATTTCTTGGGCATTTAACATAGTGTTCTTGTTAAATGAGGGGACATTTTGATGACTCAGGCATGGTTCTCTAGTTTTAAAAATCTCCAGCCTTGTTGGGAGTTGGGGAGAGAGACAAGTCATCTGAAGAGTCATAGCTTATCATTTTTTTTTAAGATTTTATTTATTTATTCGACAGAGATAGAGACAGCCAGCGAGAGAGGGAACACAAGCAGGGGGAGTGGGAGAGGAAGAAGCAGGCTCATAGCGGAGGAGCCTGATGTGGGGCTCGATCCCATAACGCCGGGATCACGCCCTGAGCCGAAGGCAGACGCTTCACCGCTGTGCCACCCAGGCGCCCCATAGCTTATCATTTTTAAGAGTTTTAATAGAGAAAGTAAGTAGAGATTTAGTAGAGATTTGTAGAGTCAGCAGCTCATTATGCTTGAATCTGAGAAGGCTCCACAAAGGTGAGTGTTGAGCCAGGTCTTGGAGCACAAGTGGGAGGTCACAAAATTGAGGGAGTCGGGTCAAGGGGAGGGAAGAGCATTCCAGGCAAAGGAACACTGTGGACAAAGATGGAGCAGCATGAGGTTTGTCATGGCGGATAAAAAGAAAAAAAAAAAAAGAAAAGTTCAGTATTTCCTATTCTGATTCCTCTATAACAAAAAGAACAATGTGCCTTTATTCAGGGCTCACTCTGTTAGGTTTTAATACTCAGCATCTCATTGAATTCTTGTCACATTCTGTGAAATGGAAACTCTCGATTGACATGTGGGGAAACTGAGGCTCAGGGAGTATTAGCACCTTGCTCAAGGTCACAGAGCAAGTTAGTGGCTAAGCTGGGCTTTGAATATTGATGTGCCTGACTCTAGCTGCCCATGTCACATTTGTAACAGGTGACTTAAGAGGGAGAAACGTCCATTTCTGCTGGAAAGGACAAGTCTTTAAATGCCTGTGGACCCACACACTCTTCTCACAGCCTGGTATGCAAACAAAGAGATAAGGCTGGATCAGTCAGGTTCCTTGTCCGTCCTGGGGCAGTAATAGAGGGCAGTGAGTATGGCACAGGCTTAGGTCCAAATCCCGGCTTCCCCACCTATTAGCTGAGGGACCTTGGGCAAGGTATTGAACATCCCCTGAGCCTCAGTTTTCACATCAGTAAAATGGGGAGATGAAAATGCCACCTAACTCATCAGACCAATGTGATAACCCACAGAAAGCAGAAGCAGTGAAGGAGAAAGGATGCCATGAAGTTGATGGGCCTCAGTTAAGTCTATCCATGTAAAAATCCAGTAATGAGGAACCTGAAGAGGAGAGTGGGAGAGACCAGGTGGCCCCAGACACCTTCCTCAGATTCTGATAACTCTGCAATTCTGAATATCTCATATCCTTAAAACCAATCTGCCATTTTCTTCTGACAGTGTGATATTGTTGGGGGTGGTAGGTGGGGTTATGGAAGAGGGAACATTTATTCCCTACTCTTCATGTTTCCCTATAAGGGGACCTCCAGTAAAGTGACACTCCTGGCTCTTGACCCACCTGATTGGTACATCTGGAAGAAGGAACGGAACATGCTCAGCTCAGTATTCTCTTCTGGGATCTGCCTACCTATAGAAACTACATTCTGGCCTTAGCAGAGAAGGCTTTGTCCTATCAGTTTGTCTGATATTGGGGTTGGGGGTAAGTTCAATTCAAAGAGTGTTAGCAAGCTATGTCCTCCAAAAGAGTTCTTTTAATCAGTAATAAAGCTGGCACTGACTCTTCCCTGTCTTTTGCAATTAGTCTGATACCACCTTGAAAATGTTCACTCCTCTCTCTTGATGTTGCTTATCCCAACCCTTCATTAAGTTTCCTTGTCACAATTCCAGATGGCTATCCTTTCTGCAAAGATAGCTCTTCCTTTGGCTTTCTTCTCCCTGATATTCTTGTTCCCCACCCACCCAGGTCCTGAATCATGGAGCAATTTGGCAGACTCGCTTTATACCCATGCCTTCCCCTCTGCCAACCCTGCACATTGCTTCGACATATCCAAGTCTTTTCTAATTACTCCTTGGCTGATAACTATTCTAGCAATTCCTTCATGACTGGTAAACGTTTCAGTTTCTCTACTTTGTCTTTCTCATTGAATCCTTAAAAAAATAAAACAACTTGGTAACTCTGGCATTTTTGAATCATCATTAATTTCAAGCTTGTCTTCTTTTATTAGCTGTCCTACATTTGCACCGAGAACTCTTTCCTCCTTGATGCATTCGAAAGCCCCCATTTAATTTTCTTTCCCATTACTGAGCAAGGACTAGTTGGGACTAACTTGCTCCAATAAAGGCCTTGCAGAAGCAGAAGACTGCACTGGGATGGGGGAAAGGGGGTTCCCTGGGGTAGACTGCTGGCATGGTGAGCCCTCAAAACGTCTCTTCCCAGGGCTTGCTGCTCCTCTGTCTGTTCTGAAATACTTTCCAATAATTATTTTTTCTGAACCAATCAGAGGTAGGCAAAAGTTTCCAGAAGGACATTAATGATGTCCACGTTTATTGAGAGGAAGGTGAGCTGATGAAGTAGCTTTCTCTCATTAACAAGGACAAAATTATTTTCTTTTCTTCATCCAGATAGGCTCTCTTGTCACCAGCAGGGATTTCCCGAGGGGATTAGGGAACAGAACGAGGAAGGGGTCAGAGAAAAGAGGCAGGCCCAAAGTCTGTCAATAGTGCTGTCCTGTAGAATGTTCTGTGATGATGAAAATATTCTATATGTGTGCTCTCGGATATAGTAGCTATCAAACTATTATAAAACTATGAAATGTGGCTCCTGTGACTAGGGAACTGAATTTTTAATCTTATCTAACTTTAATAATTTAAATATAAACAGCCACAGGGGCGCCTGGGTAGCTCAGTCAGTTAAGCGTCTGCCTTCGGTTCAGGTCACGATCCTAGAGTCCTGGGATCGAGCCCCACGATGGGCTCCCTGCTCAGTGGAGTCTGTTTCTCCCTCTCCCTCTGCTCATCCCTCACTCGTGCTTTCTCTCTCTCTCACTCTCTCTCTCTCAAATAAATAAATAGATAAATAAATCTTAAAAAAAATAAATATAAACAGCCACATGTGACTAGTGGCTACTATAGTGAATGATGCAGCTCTACAACATGTTATTTGGGGTTATCTGGACCTTCCCATTCATAGTAGCCAAGTTCTTTGAGTCATGGACTAATACATAAGACAAAGATCCGTCTGACTCAGCATCCAGCATCAATGGATGGATGTCATGATGCTCTGTGCCCACAGGGGCTGCACTCTACTGTTTCAAGCAAAAGTCACAGGTTAGTGATCCACAGGCTCAATTCAACCTGGAGGTATGTTTGACTCACACAATGGAAACATAATTAGTTGCTGACATTTAACAGTCAAAAGATTTCACATCAAGATTTGCATTTCCAGCTTCTCTTGAGAAATTGGAAGACCCCACTTGACAACATTCAGATGGAGACGAGTAGCAGCAGCCTCCTCTATTTGGCACAAGGCCTCTTCAATTTGCCACACTCCCCACCACTCCCTATGGTCTAAACATCCCAGGCAGGCATTTGGGTTTGTTTGTCCTTGTGTCATGGTTCTAGGCATGAGCTTTGTATGGCATCAGACAACCTGAGTTTGAATCCCATTTCTGCCTTGGAACAAGCTGTGACCTTGGGCAAGTGACTTTACCTCTGAGCGCCTCAGCTTCCTCCTAAGTGGAGAAGGTAATAGAATGTAACCCAGAGTGTTGTTGCAAGGACTCTATGGAATGCTACTAGTAAGATACTTGACATAGAGCCAGGCTTATGGTAAGTGCCCAATAGATGGTAGCTGTTGGAAGGAAATGAGGGAGGATGGGGAAATGGAGAAAGAGGAGACAGAAGAGAAAGAGGAAGAGGAGAAAGAGAGGAAGGAGGAGGGGCAGGAGGGTAATAAGAGCTCCCAGTTTCCAAACATATCTAAGGCCTAACAAGGGGGGGAAAACCCTCTTTCCTTAATCCCCTACAGCTTTAGCTTCCCTCCAACATAATACCATGACCACCCACTTTGTAAATCATGGACATAGGGTGGGAGTTGAGAGGTTATGGAGGGATGTGTGAATAAAAGCAAGGAGATAAATCAGTTGGCCCCCGACCTTTGCCCTTGGATCTGCCACCTCTGCCCTGAGAACCAGTTCTCCTGCCCACTTCTTGAGAGCACTCAGGACCTGTGACAAGAAACACCAAAGGGTCTGGGCTTCATCACAGCTGTTGGGGTTCATGTCCCTCCACCACGTCCAGCAACTATAATCAGAGAAGATTTCCATGTGGCATAGTTTATACACGTCTGTCAGAAGAAAAGCAAGTCCCTTTAAGCCAGATGGAGGGAAAATTAACAGCTAACTGTCTGCAAGAAATAAAGAAAGGCAGGACACTGGACTACATTCCCAAGCAGTTACGACCTCAGGTTCCCAGTGTTTAACTTTGCCCAGCTTTTCAAAGTTGATTCAAGGACCATTGTAATTCAGAATATGCTGGAAGAGGGATGTTGAAATGCTGATTCCTGGACCTCACACCCAGACACTGGAATTCAGTTCATTTGGGGGTGGGACTGGGGAACTGTATTTTGTAGAGCTACAAGCTGATCTACCTTATATGATTCACTTAATCAAGGCATATTAATGCTGAGGAAGCACAGTCTGCAGCTGGTGAGAATAATCTAACACACCACCTCCCACCTCTGGAGAAGCATGAAGATCACTGAAAATTTGAACTGTCAGGGAAGGCTTCTCAGAGGAAGAGAGCCAGTTTTCTGCTGGATCTTAAGGTATCTAGACAGGGGCCAAGGGAGGAGATTAACTCATTTATTTATTTAGTCACCACATATTTCCTGAACACCTACCATGTGCCAGCTTTGTTCTAGGCGCCAAGAACAGAACGGTAAACAAGACAGAGAAAACCCTCTATCCTCATGGATCTAGTTGGGAGAGGTAGGCAATAAACAAAATGTATAAGCAAAATACTTAGCTTGTAAGATGGTGATAAGCACTGAGAAGACAATAAGGCAGAGACCTTTCGTAGAAACATGATTTAAATTTGGATGTAAGATGATGTTACACAAGCACAAGTCCCTGTCTAGTGGTCAGATATCGGCAGGAGGCATCCCCTCATGGTGAAGCATCACACCTGAGCTCTGTCCATCCATCCATCCACCCATTCAGCTGTCCACCCACCCATCATCCACCCATCCACCCATTTGCCATCTACTCACACATCATCTATACATCTATCTATCTACCCATCATCCACCCACCCACTCACCCACCCATTTAGCCAACAACCTACCCATTGTCCATCCATCCATCCACCCACCCATTTAGCCACCCACTTACCCATCATCCATCCAGCCAGCCATCCCCTCATCCCACTATCCCTCCTTCCATATATTAGTCTTTTCTTCCTTCCTTCCTTTAGACAATCTACTTAGCTGAGTGCTAGACCCCCTGTGAAGTTCTGCAGATATGAAAATGAACAAAACCGACACTATTATGGAATGAATTATGTCTTCTTTCAAATTCATATGTTGAAGTTCTAACCCCCAGGGCTTCAGAATGTGACTGTATTTAGAGACAGGACCTTAAGAGAAGGGATTAGGATACAATGGGGTTGTCAGGGCAGGCCCTAATTCAATACCACCCATGTCCTTATCAGAAGAGGAAATTAGGACACACGCAAGCACAGAGAGATGACCATGTGACCACAGCAGGAGAAGGCAGTCCTCTGCAAGCCAAGGAGGAAGGTCTCAGAAGAAACCAAATTTGCTGACCTTGGTCTCAGACTTCTAGCCTCCAGAACTGGGAAAACATGTCCTGTTATGTAAGCCACCCAGTCTGTGATGTTCTGCTCCAGCAGCTCTGGCTAACTAGCACAGACGCCATCATAGAAGCAGGTGCTCACGATTCAGAGACAGAGAAGGAAAATTAAACAATTATAATACAAACATACCTCTTTGCTTTGCCTAAAAGTCTACCGATAGAGATATATCCATTTGCAGTAATCTTTGCCCTCTCATTAATCCAACAAATATTTGTTGGGTGCCTATTATATTTCTGAGGTGACACTAGGCACTGGGGATAAAATGATAGATAAGGTAGCTATATCTGTTGCCTCTAGAAGTTCACAGTTCCTATCCCCTTCCAGAGAGACCTAAACACTGTTCTCTACCCAGACTCAAATAACGGAGCGCAGTGTTGTGTGGTAGATGTGATTACAGACTGTGGAGTCAGACAGACCTGGGCTTGGGTCCACGCTCTACCACTGGTGGGCTGTGTGGCCTGGGGGCACACTATTTAACTGGTCAGAGCCTCAGTTTCTCTTTAAAGGGCAATAACAATTCCCAGGTGTGACTGTTGTGAGACTTAAGAGCATGGACATAAATCAGAGTAAGTACTCCATAGATGTTTGCTCCAGTTATCACTGCTGCCTCTGGAGCAGAGCCAATCAGATAATAATAAATATTATCACTAATATGGAGTGCTTTCTTGATACCAGAGAACTCTAAGTAATTTGCATATATTATAGTTGTATATCTATGAAGCATCTTCCCGACCACCCCAGCCTTTCCTAGTTTAATTTTCTGGTTTCTCTTTTGTCTACTTAGTGTTTTATCGCTCTCAGGAAAGTGCTTAAGACCCAAGAGATTCTGAGGGAGAAGCTCTTACCCTGTCAGGAAAGAACTGTGTTCCTCCCCATTCATCGTTCCCCCTGTCCCTTCAGTTGGCCTGGGCAAACCGGAAGGGGTATCTGGAGGTGAGGGTGCCACAGGCTCTCCATTATAGCTGCAGTCACTGACAACACATTTAATTACACGTCCCCATCAAGGGGGTGCCGGTGTTTCTATAGATGTCATTCCTGGCGGGTTTTTGTATTTAAATTACCTCCAGTTGGGAGGTAAAATCCGCCTTCCCTTCTGAGGGACTGGAGACAGGAGCCAGCAAGGAGTTGTTATCATGGAAACCACGTCTTCCCCGGCCCCCAAGGGGCACTTCTGGAAATGGTTCGGAATCTGATCACAGTCTTCAAGCATAAGAACTGTGTTTAAAAGCTGTTATTTCCTCGCTTCTGATAAATGGTTGTTGAGAAGCTGCCAGTTCTGGTTTCGCTGGGGGAGACTGGACTCGGGGAGGACGTGGGTCAGGAGAATGGGAAGAGATGACAGGATCGGGGTCCTGGAGCCTCAGACCTGCACGGCACCCCAAATTGAGATGACGGTTTGGAGACAGTCCTGCCTGACTCCTTGTCAAGAGTGAGATGGTCAAAGGGACACTGCAATTAGACAGCGTGAGTCATAAGTGGCTCACCCTCTCAGGTTGGAAGGAGGTTGGGTGTCCTGGACTGAAACACCTGGATAAAAATCATCAACTCTAAAGGTCTGGAAAAAGAATTCCAGATACAGGAGTTGCCAACTCAAACACCTGCAGGTACCAAGAGGAAAACACCATTAAGTAAGCTGAAATGAGTTTGGTGAGGTGTTACGGGGACAGAAGAGCATGCTCCCCACCTAAGGGCAGTGGTGGCCAGGAGCTCCAGCTACCAGCTGCCACGTGGGTCTCCAGCCCCAGCTGATGATCCTCGTCCCCAGGAAAAGCCCCCAGTCTGGAACTTGAGGTGAAATCGCCTGACATTTACATATAAGCTATGGATTCAAACGTTTCTAAATCACATTGCAGGTCTAATACAACATGTCTGAAGATCAGATCTAGTCCAGTCATTCCAGGTTGCAAACTGTGCTATGATTGTTGAAGAGAAACTCGAAATTCCAGAGGCAGAAGGGAATTTTAATATATTATCAATTACCACCAAAAAACGCAGTAAAAAGAATAGTTATGATTTGTTTAGTGCTTACTGCGTGCTTGGCAATTTGTTTCTATGACTCCACTGAGCCTTCCCCACAACCCTGTGGGTGTAGGAATTTTTACCCTAGTTTAGGAGGAAACCAGGAGTCATAGAGGCTAAGTCACTTGTCCAAGGTCGCACTTCATGATGCTGGAATCTCTGCAGAGAGAGTAATCATTTCCCCACGCATCTCCTGCAGCACAGAATGCCCCAGACACTGCCCCAGACTTTATCCTCCTCCAAAATTTTGCCTTGCTACATGTGTTAGGCTTGTTCTAATGCAATGGTTTTTAACCAGGGGATAATTTGGCCCTCAGGGGGACATGTGACAATGTCTCCAGACATTTGTGGTTGTCACAACTGATAGGGGGTGAGGGGAGCATCTGGCATCTAATGGACAGGAGCTGCACATCTGCAATGCACAGGCCAAGACTTTCATAACAGAGAACCACCCCAGATGTCAATAGTGCCAAAGCTGATAAACCCTTGTCTAAAAGGATTAGGGGAGGGAGAGCTGAGGGCTGAGGGGCTATTGAGGAGATGAGGAGGAGGAGGAGAAGGGTACTGAAGATGCTACTTGTAGAAACAGCTCGATTGTGAGAGGAGCTGCATGATCTACCAAGGGGTTCTCATGACATCATCGAAACACATTTTCTTATTGCCATTGTGCGGAGAAGGAAACTGAAGCCCAGAGAAAGAAAGAGATTTTCCCTCAGGCTTCATGAATGGCATTCCACAAATACTCATTGAGTACCTGGTCTGTCTTGGTTCTAGTTAAGGGATCTTCCCCTTCTGCTAACACTTATTCAGTGTTTGCTACTTGCCAAGCACTGTCATTATTCAATCCTTCCAGCAACCTAATGAAATGGGCACTCCACGTACCTCCACTCTTACAGTTGCAAAACTGAGATTCAGAGAAGGGAAATCACACGACTATGGTCATCAGACTTTGAACCCAGGCATTTATGACTTTGAACACTGTGCTCTTAACCATTCCACTGCACTGCTCTGCATCCCATGGTGTGTTATCCCATGCATCCCCTGACGCATCCCATGATGCTTACCCAATGAGTCCCCCGTTTCGAGGAAACTGAGGATATACAAGAGCAACTCTGGAATGTATCCTGACTTCAAGGAACTTATATTCAGATAGAAAGATCAAGCACATTCACCATGAGCTATATAACACAAGATGAAAAGTGATCAAGTCACAAGGAAGAGTCAAGGTGTTGTCACAGAGCAGGTGGCAAAGGATGGCTAGGGTCTAAATCCAGCCTATGGCGTCCAGCTATGCCCACTTGTTGACACAGTGCTTGTGGATGCTTTTGAGTTAAGTAGTTGCTACAGACTCTACCTGGCTGGCAAAGCCAAAAATATTTATAGAAAAACGTTTGCTGGCTCCTGCTGTAAGAGGAAAGAAAGATAACCAATATTGAAAGTTATCCGCCCTCTGCGCTTCTCTCCAGATCCATCAGTGATGGATTGTTTCTCATAAACATTGGGATGATGACCCCTGGAGATGATAGCAGTGGTGATGACATTAACAAATTCCATGTACTGGGTGCTGACTCTGTGCCAGACACAGGCCTAATCCTCTCTAGTTCCCACAACAAACCCATCAGATAGGTGTCATTAATCCCTTTTATACATGATGAACACGAAGCTCAGAAAGGTCAAGAGGCAAATCCAAGTTCAATTAGCTATCAAGGGACAGAAGCAGGGTCCAAAGGTGGACAAGTATAGCTCCAGTGCTTCTAGCCACCTGCATATGAAATCACTCAGTGTGAGTCCTGGCTCTGCTGAGTCAGGAAATTCTGGTAAGTTTTCCATAAATAAAGTTTTCTTTTTTTCTTCCTTGACCAGGGCTCCCACCCTTGTAAGCCAGTGTGATACCGTGATTTTTTAAAAAGTTTTTATTTTAATTTGTTAGTTAACACTCAGTGTTACATTAGTTTCAGGTGTGCAATATAGTGATACAATATAGTAATTCAACACTTTCATACAACACCCTGTGCTCATCCTAACAAGTGCCCTCCTTCACCCCCATCACCCAGTTCACCCATCCCCCCACCTCCCTTTTCGTAACCATCCATGTGTTCTCTGTTTCTTGCTTTGTCTTTCTCTTATTTTTCCTCCTTTCCTTGTTTGTTTTTTAAATTCCTCGTATGAGTGAAATCATAACGGCATTCGTCTTTCTCTGACTTATTTCACTTAGCATTATGCTCTCTAGCTCCATCTACATCACTGCAAATGGCAAGAGTTCATTCTTTTTCATGGCTGGATAATATTCCATTGTATATATAGACCACATCTTTTTTATCCATTCATCAGTCGATGGACATTTGGGATGCTGCCAGACCTTGGCTATTGTAGATAATGCTGTTATAAACATAGGGCTGCATGCATCCCTTTGAATTAGTGTTCTTGTATTCTTTCAGTAAACACCCAGTAGTGTGATTGCTGGATCATAAGGTAGTTCTGTTTAACTTTTTGAGGAACCTCCATACTGTCTTCCAAAGTGTCTGCACCAGTTGGCATTCCCACCAACAGTGCAAGAGGGTTCCCCTTTCTCCTCATCCTCGCCAACACCTGTGGCTTCTTGTGCTGCTTTTAGTCATTCTGATAGATTTGCATTTCCCTGATGATAAGGGATGACGAGCATGATCCTGGGATTTATAATAAAAAATATATTTTTGGTCTTTGTCCTCATTCCTGGCACAGAGCTCATAAACCCCTTGGAATTTTCAAAGTGATGAAAGATGACTGTGTCTTGTTACGTTAATGAGAAAACATTCTGAAAATGTTTGGAAAGCCCCTAGGTTACCCAAGGATGGGGACTAGTGGCCAGAGGAGCAAACCATGTGGTTGGAGGGTTGAAACTTTCAGTCCTACCCATCTGGGGAGGGGAGAAGGGCTGGAGATTGAGTTCAGTCACCAATGGCTAATGAGTTAATGAATTATGCCTATGTAATGAGGCCTCCATGAAAACCCAAAGGACAGGTTCCAGGAGCTTCTAGGTTGGTAAACATATAGGTTCGGGGAAGGGTGGCCTCCCTGGGGGGAACATGGAAGCTTCTCACCTTTTTCCCATAGGCATCTCTTCCATCTGGCTGTTCCTGAGTTACATCCTTCGATAATAAACTGGTAATCCAGTAAGTAAAATGTTACTCTAAGTTCTGTGAGCTGCTCTAGCAATTTAATTGAACCCGGGGGCGGGGGGCGTCCTTCGAACTTCCCATCTGTAGCCAGTCGGCCAGAAGCACAGGTGACAACCTAGACTTGCAGCTGGCATCTGAGGTTGGGGGTGGGGAAGTCTTGTATCACTGAGCCATTAACCTGTGGGGTCTGATGTTACCTCCAGGTAGATGGTGCCAGAATTGAGTTGAATTCTCAGACACCCAGCTGGTGTTGGAGAGACTTGCTAGTGTGGTGTGGGGAAAAACCCACATGTTCGAATTGGTGTCAGAATTGTAACCAGTAAGAACCTGCTGCCAGGCCCAGAAAGGCCTGGAAGCTCTTTTCAGAACCAGCTCGTCTGTCTCAACCAGCAAGTCCCACGTTTCAGTGGGTTGCAAAGCTGCCGGCTCAGTCTCACCTCCGGGAGCTGTGGCTGCTTCCAGGCCAGCTCAAATGCCTTCCCACCCCCCAGCGGTCCAGCAGCTGATATTTACCCAGCACTTTACAGTCTCCCTTGGTTAATCCAGCGTGTTCCCTGGTCACTTCTCATTAAGCCAAGCATAGCCTCCTTTTCACTTGTTCTGAATCAAAGTGTCACTTTTCCCAGCAAGGGGCTGCAGGTGGAAAATACAAGCACAAAGCTTGGAAGGCAAGGGAGGGAAGAGGGGACAGCCCCCAGTCAGCTCCCACTCCCTTTCCTCATGCCGTGGTGATGCTCAGCAACCCCTCCCACCTGTGAGCTAAATAAAAACGGGTCCCAGTATGTTAAGGTTTTCAAAAGCTGAGGATATTTGGCCCAGCTGGTACAGGAAAATATCCAACGACAGCAGTTGGACCTATAAATGTCTTTCTTGGTGTTCCTGGGCTAGCCAATTATCCCAGCTGTGCAGCCAAGGCCCACCCGAAGTGTTTTCAAAGGAATGAGCTCAAAGCAGACGTGCTGCTCTGATTCCAGCTGTCCCCAGTCAAGGTGTCCAGTGCCTCTTCCTTCTCCCCAGCCTGATCTTAGACCATGAAAGCCAACTGCCACCCCCCCCCCCAAGCACTCACTGACTGACAAATTGCTGTCCAGCAATGCTGAAATGGTTAGCAGGCCTCCCTAGGGCAGCAAATCCAGGAGCAGGAGAAAAAGAGGCTGAGTATTTTAATGGAAAGGATTTGGGTTGAAATCCTCCAGCTCTGCCTCTTCTCAGCTATGTGATTCTGAGCAATTGACTTAGCATCTTGGAATCTGTTTCTTCTTCCATAAGATGAGCTGTCATTGGGGTTGTCTTCAAGGTGTAATTACATAACACAACAATATTTTTTTAAGGTGTAGTAAAATATATATAACATAAGATTCACCAGCATAATCATTCTTAAGTGACGGTTCAGTGGTATTCCATACATTCACACTGTTGTACAACCATCACACCATCCATCTCTCGAATGCTTTTCTCCTTGCATACCTAAACTCTGTCCCCATTAAACAACTCCCCACCACTTCTTAACCACCATTCTACTTTACATCTCTACAAATTTGACTATGTAGGCACTTCATATAAGTGGGGTCATACAGTATTTATCCTTTTGTGATAGGCTTATTTCACTTAGAATAATGTCTTTAAGTTTCATCCATATAGTAGCAGGTGCCAGAATTTCCTTCCTCTTCAAGGCTGAGTAATATTCCATGGTATGTATTCACTACACATTTGTTTATCCACTCATCTATTGATTCACAGTTGGGTTTCTTCTCCATTTTAAATATTCTGCATAATGTTGTGAACATGGTTGTACAAATAGCTCTTTGAGTCCTGCTTTCAATTCTTTGGAGTATATATCTAGGTGTAGAATTGCTGAATCACATGGTAATTTTATTTTTAATTTTTTCAGGAACTGCCTTACTGTTTTCATTAGCAGCTGCACCATTTTATATTCCCATCAACAGTGCACAAGGGTTCTAATTTCCCTACATCTTCATCAACACTCGTTATTTTGGTTTTCTCATCATAGCTATCCCAATGGATGTGAAGTGGTAGCTCATTGTGGTTTCTGACTTTGATTTTCCTAGTGATGAGTGATGTTGAGCATCTTTTCGTGTGCTTGTTGGCCATCTACAACAATATTTTTGATTAGAGTCTGGAACATTTTGGGGGCGGAGACCTGATGCCCATAATCATAAACTCTATAAGATACACGTCATGACTCCAGCTGAATCTTTCTTGCAGGTCTGAATGCTTGTCTGCTCCAAGGCTCAGAGCTATTTAGAGGGAGGACGCTGGTGCCGTCTCCAGCTGTCGAGAGTCACTTCATTTCTCTGGGCCTCATCAAGATGCTCTGAGACACATAAAATAAATTCAAAACAACCTTACAGATGGTGGAAAGATCACTGTACTAGGAGTCATACAGACCTGGGTTTGTATCCTGCTCTGCATTTATTAACTGTGTGATTTTGGCCAAGTCATTTGTTATCTATTTAACAGACATCCATGGAGCAAGTTGGCAAATATTCCACGAATATTTGTTAGACACATAAACAAATGGATGAATGAGCGAATGAATGATCTCTTTCTCATCAGCAAAATTATACCTATTCCTAGAACACCCTATCAACTAACAGAATGGGTTTGCAGAGCGCTTTCCAGTTTTAAAAATATTTGGGATGTGGTATGGCTGTTGGTTGAGAGTATATATTTGCATATTTATAAATAAACAAATCTCAGTGTGAATCCCAGATCTGCCAATACTGTCTATTACTGTCTATGTAATCTTAGACAAGTTACGCAATCCTTCCAAGCCTTGGTTGCTGTTTTTAATATGGGAATAAGACCCCTTGCTGTGCTAGCCAGCCTCCAAGATGGCCCCCAAACACCCTTGCTCCTGCTATTCAAGTTCATATGTAGCCCCCATTGAATATTAATAGGACTGACCCACACAATCACTAAGATATTGCTGAGATGATGGCACATTGCTTCTGAGCCTGCCATAAAGGACACTGCAGCCTCTGCCTTAGAGATTTGCTCTTTTTTGGATCAGTCAGTCTGGGGGAAGCCAGCCATCATGGCATGAAGATATGCAGAGAGAGCTGTATGCAGAGAGGTCCTCATGGAAAGGAACAAGACTTCCTGAGACTAGCCAACATCAACTTGCCAGCCATGTGACTGAAACACCTTAGCAGAGGATCCTCCAGCCTCAATCAAACCTTCAGATAAGACTATAACCTAATGGGACACCTTGAACTAGAACCACTCAGCCAAATCACTCCCAAATTCCTGACATCAGACACTATAGTAAATGTTTATTGCTATCTTAAGATGTGAAGTTTTGGTGTGGTTTGTTACATAGCAGTGGACACCTAGTACACTCACCTTATAGAGGGCCACCATGAACTTGAAATGCATGTGAAGAATCTGCCTTGCACAGTGCCTGGCCCAAAATAATAGCTCAGGAAATATTAGTCATTATGGTTATTTTTGGCCATGAAAAGGAATTATTTGCTCTTTGCTCTGATTCAGACTCAGGGCGGTATGTCCATAAAAATACACACTGGAAGATAGATCAATAAACTACTTCAAGCACAGATGATGCAGGGCCAAGAATACAACCTTTCGGACTGCCTGGGTGGCTCAGCTGGTTAAGCCTCCAACTCTTGATTTTGGCTCAGGTCATGATCTCAGGGTTGTGGGACTGAGCCCTGTGTTGGGCTCTGTGCTGGACATGGAGCCTTCTTGGGATTCTCTCTCTCCCTCTTTCCCTCCCCGCCTGCTTGTGTGTTCTCTCTCTCTCTCTAAAAAAAAAAAAAAAAAAAAAAAAAAGAATGTAACCTTTCTGTTACCCAAGCTAAACAGAGGAGAGACAAGGGAAATAAAAGTCTAAAAAGCTGAAGGTTCTTTCCAGCACTGCAAAGATTTAAGTAAGCCAACAGCAGGGGCTGTGAAGCCCAGATTAAATACATACTATGAAGACTGGAGTGTTCAGAGCACTGTATAAACAGAGGTGTTATTATGGTTCCCTGTGCTTCATAAAGTCTACAAAATGCTGGAGTTATCTCTTTTCATCCTCACAATAAGCCCGTAGGACGGTTATTCTTATGCCTATTTTATGGATGGGCCAGCTGAGGCTCAGAAGACGCAACCTTCCCAGGAATATAGAGTCAACAGGTGCCAGTGATGGGTTTGAGACCCAGGCCTCCAGTCCTCCTGACTAGGGCTGAGCCCAGCGATGGTTCTGTGCTGCCAGGCTTCAATCTTTTCTTCTGAGTCTGAATTTCATTAACTGTAGAGTTTAGAGGAAATCAAGGATCACATGTTCAGAAGCTTAATGCACAAGGCAGATGATTTAAATGAGAAAAGCAGGTCAATAAAGAGTGATTTTTCCACTCTAAGGAAAACAAGAGCACATGTGCAAAATACAGAGCAAATGACACTGGTCCTTGACGTAGGGGAGGCAATAGGAACTGAGGAGAACTCTGGCCAATTGAAAATCGTATGTCCTTTCTTGAGAGAGAAAGCTTTCTCTTTTCTTAGCTCTATCCAGGTGTTGCCATGTAGGAAATAAAAGCCCAGGGCTGCCAGATCACCTACTCCTTTAACAGAAGCCCAGACCTGTATTTTATATGAATCATCCCCACATTTAAAAGTTGGCTCAAATGAAATAAAAGCAACACAAAACACTGTCTGAGTCAAGCACACGAATCTACAAGCCAATTCAGCTCATGAGCCACCATTCACTGACCCCTGGACTAGATAATTTGCAAGGGCCCTTCCTGCTCCAAGACAGCCTGTCTCTATCAGTACACAGCATGCACTGTTTGTTTACACGGGATGCTGGACAGCCTCATAAATATTCCAAACTGGTTTTTATGTGTGGACGTGAGCCGTGTCCTCAAATAAATTCCAGACTCTCTGAGGGCAGGGACCAGATCCTGGGTTTCCCGTGGGTCTCTGGTTCTGACTCTCCCCATAGGAGGTACAGCCCCTTGGAGTGAGGGCGCATCCGTAGCTAGGGCAGAGGCAGAAGGATTTTCCCCAGGCTGTGGCTCTGGAGAGCTGTGAGTCTCACATCACTTGGGAGCCTGAGCTCTGGATCTTGGGAGGGCAGCTTCCATCATTCCCAGCGCTCTAAGGAAGTGAGGCAAGGGAATCAAGGTTAACGACTTGCACTTACATCATGTCTGTTAGATTTATAAAGGAGGCTTCTGTTTCCTTTGGGAATCCTGCCTGCTGCTGGGCAGATGGGGCTGCTTTTGCAGAGGGAAGTGACTTCCTCCAAATCAACCCAAATGAACAGGCAGGATCCTTTGGGTGTCCTCTCCTTCGAGTCCCCAGTCCATCAACATCTGTGGCTTTGGAGGACATAGTACCTAAAAGCCTGGGCTCTGGAGCCACCCTTCCTGGGTGTGAATCCTAGCTTCTCCACTTACAAATGAACAAAACTGGAGTCACTTCTTGATCATCTCCATGCCCACAGTGGTGAAGAATCTGTGTTTAAAAATATAACTTAGGTCCTCTGCCCTCCAGGAGCTTGTAATTTAATTGAGGAGATAGAACAAAAAAGTTACAAAGGCTTAATACAGACATGAAAAATTATGGTCCAGGGCAGTAAATGATCATTAGCAAATGAGTTGTGCAAAAAGAAGCACCGGAACAGAAAGGAGGAAGAAAAGAGCACAGTGAGATTCATGCAGGAGGGTTAAGCTTTCAAAACTGTTGGAGCTGGTGGAGGAGCAGGGGTTTTCTGCAGGGAGCAGAGGAGCATTAATGAGAAAAGCTATGTTTGCCCCCATTGAAGAAGACAAGGTTGAACAGAGGTTAGAAGGAACACAGACGCTGGAGACAGACCTAGGTTTGAATCCGGAATGTACCATAGGATTCTCTCAGTTGAAAGTGACAGAGACCAACTTCAGCAGGGTTATTCAAAAGGGGGCTTCCCTGGTTCACAGAGCATGGGTTTGTTCACAGAACAGACAGAGGGCAGCTCCTGGGACCAGAGAAACTGGAGGCCAGTGGGATTGTCTGACTCTGTCCATCTCATTCCAGCTTTTTCTACCCACCATCACACTCTCCTGCAACAGACAGGTCTTCTCCACAAGGCAGAGCATATGGCAGTCCTGGATAAGGACCTTCCGAGTTCCATGACCCAAGAGAATAGACTATGTCTCCCCCAGCTCTAAGCAAGATGTCCCAGAAAAGAGCTCTGATTGCCTTGGCTTGATCACATGACTTTCACAGGTCCGTCTCAGTGACCAGAGGGCTGTGGTCCTATGACTGGATAGACTTGAGTCTTGGATGGAGTCCTGAGATTGACAGTCCCATCAGAACCACAGTAGTAGGGAGGGTGTGGAGAGAGACTTCCACTACTCCAAGAAGGATAAAATATTTATCAATCCTTTGTTTTGGAAAAAGGTCTTATAAATCATCTAGCCCAGTGTTTCCCACACCTGGATGAGCTTGCTAAAATTCATATTCCCAGGCATCACCTAAAGTTGTGAACCTTTCTCCAGAGACTGGAGCCCACAAAACTGTTTTTAACCAGCTTTCCATGTGACTCCAGTGATCAGCGAGGTATGGGAACAACGAGTCAGTCTATCCCAATCCTATCCTTTTAGTGAGGAAGAAACTGAGGCACAGAGAGGAAAGTGATTCACCCAAAATCGCGGATCCAAGAAGTGGCAAAAGAAGAATAAGACTTGAGTTCTCTGCAGCTCCCTGCTCATTCTTCTTATAGCTCCTTCCTTTTCTAGGCTATTTCAGTGGGTCCCTAGACCATAGAGGAGGGCCCCGTGAACATCTCCTCCATGACTTTTCTACAACTGGATTTCTCTACCACTGAGTCCCAAACACTGACCCTCCCAACACACACACACACACACACACACACACACACACACACACACAGAGCTAGATACTCTTCCTCTCTCCCCAACAGCTTTGACTTCCTAAACACAACCATGAGCTGGCAAGGAGGACCCAGCGTTGGGGAAGAGAGCCTAGCAGACTGTAGACAGTTGGAGGCCATATAAGAGGCTGCAGAGGAAGGCACTTCAGGCAGGGGAAACTGCCATAGCAAAGGCCTGGAGGCAAGAACAGGCATGGAAAGTGCAAAGAATGAAAGTACCAGTGGCCTGGGATTGAAAGGATGATTGAAGGGACACAGGAACTTAACAAGGTTGTGTGATGGCAAAGGGATTTAATGTCATGTTCCTGGATAAGGGATTTGGTGGGGAAAAGGGATTTGTGACCTTCTGAGGTGATGTTTATGTCCACAAGAACCCAGTGAAATTCCTTTTAAGATAGAGAAGCTATTGAACAGCTATACCAATGTGCAATGGTCTGCCCCATAGAAATATGAATCAATTTCATTTTTGACAGCTCTATGTAATAATCAAATTCTATTATTACAATTTTGAAAATGTGGTATCGTGGAGACAATCCAAAATGTTTTCTTTGTAATATTAGCCCTGTGATATGCACGTCCCAAAAAAGGGTTTAGTGTGGAAGAGTCAGGAAATTTTGCCATCTGTTTCCTCTCATGGAAAATCTCAATGATCATTCGCACATTAAAGTTTGAGAAGTCTTGCGGGAAAGACATCCATTGAAAATTGTTGAGTTCAGTGTTCCCAAACTCTGATCACAGAAATCCTCTTGGTTAATCTCACAAATATTTTGTGGTGATGGAGTCACTCATTCTGCATCCACCTGGGGTAATGGGGGCTTTGCGTGTTTCCAGTTTAGCCCTTCGGATAAGCCAGACAGGAAACAAAGAGACATGGGTGTAGCTATGGGACTGCTTCTCTATTTTAAAAGCAATTTCATTTAATATCTTGCGTACTTTCTCATGGCACAGGCATACACGGCTTCATGTATAGATGTGCATCTGATAATTGGGAGGCAAACACTAAAACGTAATAGAGCACTATACAAAAGGAAGAAAGGACAAACTTCCTGATTGTACAAAGTGAAGAGTCACTCTC
Source organism: Ursus maritimus (assembly GCF_017311325.1). NCBI lineage: Eukaryota > Metazoa > Chordata > Mammalia > Carnivora > Ursidae > Ursus > Ursus maritimus. The sequence continues at coordinate 15,508,893 of NW_024425897.1, forward strand.
ATTTACCTGGCTTCTAGGATCTGCTGTTTGCCTACAGCATTTTTCCTCAATGGGTCAGACCCCCCTCCCCCACTTTCCTTTGCTAATATCCCCAACATGGAATCCTAACATGCACCATGGACATCTTTTGTTTGGCCTGACCGATCCATTCCCCTTCTTCTGGTAAGAACATCAGTAATTTCCTTCAGTAATCCACCCCTCGCCAATCCTCAGGCTGTCTGATCCTGGTGGGACTGATACCCTTTGCCTTCAAAGGATGAGCACGAGACCCATATGTCACCAAGTCTTCTGGCCACAATGATTGGTTCAGAGATGGGCACATAAGCCAGGGTGGTCCAGTGAGATTCAGCTCTGGGTTTTTACTGGGACCATCAAGGGAAATTCATTTTCTTCCCCTTGGGTTTGCTTATCGGGTGGGATGTACACTCACAGCAGCCATTTTGGAGAGCCCACCTGAGAAAGAAGGCGACAGAGGGCAAAACACGGCTGAGAGATGGAAAAACTGAGTAGACATCATTTCACTTGGACCTCTCCATCCGGCCATTCTTAAAGTTATTTTCACCTAAATTTTTTTTATTTCTGTGAGTTAATACATTTTTTAATCCCCTCAAGCTGGTTTCAGTCATTTAAAAAAAAAAAAACACCCTTCTTTTAAAGTGTTTATATACTTGAAGAGGTCCGGGTCATCTGGCAAACATTTACTATGCAACTATTACGTGCATAGGACCCTGAGCTATGAATGGAGCAGGAGGAACAAATACAAATAAAACACAACCTTGTCCTTAAGCTGCCCACAGTCTAGTGAAAGACAGACAAATATAAAAGTAAATAACCCAGTACAATATGATGCATGTTCTAACTGAGTTATACACAAGGACTCGAGGGAGCAGACTGGGGTGTAATACAATGGCATAAGGTAGTCAGGCAAGACTTTCTAGGGGAGAATGAAGATCTGAATCTGAGAATTTGATATTTATAATGCAAGTGTATGTCACAGGTTCTCTGTACAAGAGGCTTATTAAGGGGACCTGGGGATCGACACCTAGGGAAGGGAGGAAACCAAAACAGGATTGGGTGAGGCATCCCCCAAGACAGCCATGGCTAATCCTTTCTATGCTCTGAAGCTAGAACGGCCCTTCAGAATCGTCCCAAGTTGGGTGGAAATGGTCAGCATCTACCTAAGACAAGAAATGCAGCTCTATCAGTCGCTGTGTTCACATCATAATCACACCCTCCAAATAGCAGTGTGCAGATGGTACTGGATTTTTTTTTCTTCAAAATTTCTGTTTTGGACAATACCTCTATGGAACTGCAAACACTGGGCCCATTAAAAGAGCACTGAGACAGATGACAATATAATGATAATCGCCCATATTTATAATCCACATGAGTGGCTTCAGCCAGGGTGTAGGGGAAAATGTGCTTGTAAAAATGTGAGAAGGTTCTATGACTGGATTCCTTGGTGAAAATGTAAATGTGTCAGTAGTTATCAGAAATAGCCAATGGATCTAGTCAGATGATTTATTTTCAAGTTTTCAAGGATGAACATTTAGTGGCAAAGAGCTTGGGTCTCAATGTCAGCCAGACCTGGGTTCAAATATCGATTCCTCCGCCTCTTGGCTTTGTCACTGTGAATAAGATACTCACCTTCTCTGAGCTTCTGCAATGTTCCTGGCACACAGTAAGCGCTTGACCGATACTAGTTGTCTTAATTACTAGTAGTAGTAGTGCTAATACTACTATTACTCTACTGCTAGTATTATTAACTTAAGTGCTGCAAAGACTTCTGGGGCCAGAGAAATCCCCTAACTCAGTGTATTAGCTTTCTCCCCATTAGGCTGACCTAAGTCATGGATCCAATCCCTGTGCACACTAATTAATTTGTTTTGCCTTATTAAATGTATGCTCTCTTAGCCTAATTAGCAAATGTTTCAGTTCTATATTTCACGAAGTGTAGAAAACAGTAGGCCTACAGATATTAATATTTGTTCTTAGGAAAAAGGATCAAATAAGGTTGGGAGAGACTTGGTTAAACAAAGTGAAACATTTTTTTCCTGCAGGACTTGTCAGAGTCTTTTGTGTTCCAAAAGGATTTGTGCCTTTCTAAAAGGCAGATGTAATACTGTATTAATCTTAACAGTTTGAGCTGCAAATGGTAGAAGCCCAACTGAATTTAGCTAAAGTACAAAGAGAATTTATTGGTTCAAGATCTCTAACTCCTAGAATTGTATATACTTTAGGATAACTGGATCCGGAGGTTCAAATTATGCCACCTAATCTCTTTCTCTCTCCCTCTCTCTCCCTTTTTCTCTCTCTCCCTCCTTCCCTCCTTCAGTCCCTCTCTCCCTTTTTCTTTTTCCTGTATTTTCTGTTTATCTATTTGAACATCTCTTCTCTGTTCGGCTTCATTCTTAGGCTTCTGCATTTGAAAGCAATATTGCTCCATGGAAGTCTCAAGCTTACCAAGGAAAAAAAATGTTTTTCCACAATCTGCCTTTTTTGGGTCATGGACTGATGTCTGATTCAATTGCTGTGGCCTGGGGTATGAAGTAGTCTGAATGGACAGGTGGAAATAAACTAAGCATGGGAGAGAGGAAAGGCATTTCCCCAAAAAGAGTTGCAATGAAGATAAAAGACTATGTATCCGCTCTGAATATTTAGCATTTCACCTTACTGGGCTAGTATTCTTTAAGAAACGCTGACTTTAGGGGAACCTGGGTGGCTCAGCCGTTAAGCGTCTGCCTTCGGCTCAGGTCCTGGGATCAAGCCCCGCATCGGGCTCCCTGCTCGGCAGGAAGCCTGCTTCTCCCTCTCACACTCCCCTTCCTTGTGTTCCCTCTCTCTCGCTGTCTCTATCAAATAAATAAATAAAATCTTAAAAAAAAAAAGAAATGCTGACTTTATACAAACTCAGTCTCATCAGAGGAAAAAGAAACACCATTTTGAGCTACTATTTTTCAGTATCAGTTATGTGCCTGTTACTGTTCAGGAAATTTGGATACAAAGATGAATGAGATCCAGTCATTGTCTTCCCTAAGTTCACAGTCTGGGAAGCAAAGATCTGAGACAGACAGTAAGCAGCTGGGCAATATTCTAGATATAACAAAGGTATGAATAAACTGCCACAGAACACAGAGAGACTGCATCATCCTACCTTGGTCATGACAAAAACACTACACAGAGGAGGAGACAGGAGATGTTTATGCTGAGTTTGGGAAGAGGCCAAGTTTGAGAAGGGCAGGTTATCCTGACACTGAGCCCTGCCTAAGAAAATTCTTCTGTTTGTGAGCCCATGGTTTAATCTGGAGGCAAATGATAGCTGTGGGATTCTAAAGCAGCCTGTATGGTCAGGCAAGAGATGGAGTTTAAGAACACCGGAGCTACGCTGGACTCCTGACTTACATGCCACCTCTTCTCCAACACCTCTCCAGAGAGTTTCCAGCACAAAACAATGGACTATGAACACTGTTGCTTAGTGCCTGCCCAGGAAAGTTCTTCAACCACTTCCTCCAGCTTCCTCCAACCCACTCCTCCATATGGGTTATCATATGACCCAGGCTGAGCCAATCAGGTTCTGTATTTTCCTATACACTGTAATTGGCCTAGGGGTGGTCATGTGACCCAGATACAGCAAACCAGTATCTTATCTTGTATTTTTTAGAGACATATTTGAAGGTAGTTGATTTTGGGCGGGGGGGGGGGGGGGGGGGGGGGGGGCGGCTACTGCAGGTAACCAGAGGAAAATATGAATCTGGGTTTCCCCAGTATCCTTCTATGCTACATGCTTTTGCACCTTAAATTGGATTTCTGTCCCTTGCCCTCTAAAATGGTCGCCTTCCTCCAACATTTACCCAAATGCCACAAAACCTCCCTGCAGGTTCTGGAAAAGGGGAGAAAGCCTATATCATACGGAAGGAAGTGGTACAACCAGTAGGAACAGTCTTTGGAGCAATGCTTCGTAACTGCCATGCTCCTCAGAACTGTGACTGTGATCAGGCAGTCAGAGTCTGTCAATCTAATTCAGCTTTCTTGAATCACAACTCATCCCCTCTCCTTTCAAGACCCACCTAAATTCACACCTGCCTCCAAGTCTGCCTCCACCTCCCATGAACTCTTCACACTGCACAGAGTACCCTGCATGGAGGAGCCCAAAGCCGACAATGTCACTTGTTGCAGAAACCAAGGTGTATCACTCAAGTTAGCCTACAAGTCCCTCCAAAGCTTGGCTTCTGACAATGTTCCAGTCTCATCTCTCACCACTCTTCACAATTTGCCCTCCACCAACACAGGATGGCTTCTCTTTCTCTGAGAACCTCTTTTTCTCTTGGAAAAATCCCACCCATCCTTTAAAATTCAACTAAGCTATCTCATTACTTCTATCCCAGGCACCCTAGAAGGACTCGTGTGTACCCGTCACCACAACCTCCATAGGCTTTATAATCATATGCTTGGATGTCTATTACCCCATGAGAGCAAGGGCCTTGTCTTCTTTCTCTCATACCTCGTACCCAATTCATATGCAAATACTGTCAGCTTGACCTTTAAAATGTATTAATATATCCTAAATCCAACCACCTGTTATCACTACCACATACCACCTTGGTCTGAGCCCCTACCATTTCTCACTTACATTGTTGCATTAGCCTTCTACCAGGTCTCCCTTAATTCTGTCCTAAACACCTTCTAGGTGGTTGTCCATTGTCAAAACTGCAGTCACAATGAACCCTGAAAAACTGCCACTCAGTTCTTATTGGTCCTCCTCTCAAAACCTTAAATTGAGCTGCTCATTCACTCAGGGAAAAAAAAAATCAAATCCCTACAATGGCCTACAAGACCCTACATGATTTGGCCCGTGTTCCTACCTGATATCATCTTCCATTCTTCTCCTCCCCCCTCAGGCCACACCAGCCCCAAGTGGTCTTCAGGCATTCCCTCAAGCACACCAGGCATGCTCCCGCCTCACAGAGCATACATTTATTATACCCTCTGCATAGACTCTTCTTGCACAAGTCTTGGTCCCTCACCCTCCTTCGGGTCTTTTCTCTGATGTCACTATCTCAGTCAGGCTTTCCCAGATATTCTGTTCAAAACATCCCCTTCTTCAACAGTCTCTATCCTCTTTACTTATTTTCTTAATTTTATACCATCATACCATCTATTTTACTTGCTTATTTAATTTATTGTGTGTCTCCTGAATAGTTCCCCATCCCTAAAAGATAAGCTCCTTAATGGCAAAGAATTTTGAGTGTTCTGTTCACGGATATATTCCCAGTGCCTAAAACAGTGCATGGCGCATAGATGCCCAGTAAATACTCATCAAATAAATGAATAAACAAATGAATGAGCAAATTATTGGAATACCAAGTTTTAGCATATAGTAGGCACTCAATATAATTTATTGAGTCAATTAATTAACTAGTGAAGGCTTATGATAAATCTAACAGATTTTTCCCGGCATTTTCATGTTTCTCAGTCCCCTTCTCAAGATTCCAGGTCTCCAGTCTCCTAATCAATTGTCCATGGAGATTTTTGCCAGTCTCTGATGTGATTCTGTAAATGTCTTCTCCAGCAGTAAGAATAGAGTCAATCAATGAATAGTGGACGATGAAGGGTCATATCTCATCTGACAAAAGCCCAGCTCCATTCAGGAGAATCTGTCATTCTTAATGACACAAAGCCAGGCAATGCCACAATTCTTTATCATGAGTTTCTGAAATACTGGGCTGGACATTCAGGTGCACATAAAACTAACTAAACTCTTTGGATTCTAGGGTTCTATAAGAAGGGCTGGATGGAGAGAAATTGATATCGCAATCATCAGGATAGCCCTCAAAGCACATGGGGAATATATTGGAAGACAAACAGATTTCCAAACAAATAGAGATATGCACAAAATATGTCTCCACTCAACCTTTATGAGACCCATAGAGAATTTGGCATTAAAGAGTAATAATTAGCATGAACACAGAACTTAATAGTTTGTAATAAACTATCATGTGTATAATTTCATTTGGGCTTCCTAACTACCCTGTGAAGAAGAGAATATTATTATCTCATTGTGGTCGGCTATATTCTGGTTCCAAATTATTTGCTGCCCTCCCTGTAAGAGGGTTATATGACCCTGCTAGCCACCATCCGATGGCTCTGCCTCTCTGTGGGAGAAGTATAATGTCCCTGCCCCCATGGTAAATGGAATGTGAGCAAAAGTGAATATAGGGGACATATGAACAAAAGCTTAAGAGACATTGTATTACTCTATACCATCACTCCTTATCTCTTAGGCACAAAACCAAGATGGGAAGTGGATGATTCTTCATTTTGGAGCTCAGAATGAAGAATCTACATGGAGAAGATCCATAGTACCATAGCTGGGAGCTGACCACAACAGCAATATGAATGAGAAATAAACCTCTGTTGCCATAAGTCACCAAGATTTGGGGGACTATTTGTTACCACAGCATAACTAACAACTGACTAACACACCCACTTTACAGACAAAGGATCAAAGGTGTAAAAAGATCCATGACTTTCCAAAGGCATTCACCTAATAAGTAGCAGAGCTAGGACTAAATCTCAGGATGTCTCACCCCCCAAACCATGTCATTTTACTACATCATTCTGGTTAAAAACAAGGTCTGCTTCTGCACATCTCCTAGAGTAATCTGGGAAACTGGGTAGTACCACACTCCAAGCTGGTGTGTCTTTCACTGATGAGAGCCCTTTCCTCCCTGAGCCGCTGCCAAGTCAGAAAGGGTTCTAAATTTCACAGTTATTTAGGAAAACACAGTTGGCTCAATATAGCTGTTTTCATAAACTGGTCTCTGGAAACCATCCCAGCCCAGGGTAAAATATGAAATTTAATCACAGTGGGAATTTATCCAGTACCACCAAGCCCCATTGACTGTTCCTCTTGTTTCCTTTTAGGGCTCAATTGTTTTCCAGAAGCCCATGGATGGGTCTGGAAGTGCTCTGGGGGGCACAGGATCAGAATGTTAGCTCTACTCAGGCCTTTCATTCTTTTGGAATCTTGCTCTATGTTCTTCTTAGGAAAAAGAGGGACATCTGTAGACCCAGGCAGGCTTACTACCAAGCTAATATTCCTGTTTAAACATGTTTACATTCTACACATACACAATTTGTTCCTTAGGAACACAGTTCAGTACATAAACATTTAATTCTCAGGAGCTAAAATCTGGGCTACAGGTATCAAGCATATAAAGAAATTGTCCATGTCACCCAGGCAATCTGACTATCTAGCAAGGTTTCCAAGAATTCTACAAAACAAATGTCCTTGGGCAACCCTGTTACAAAGTAAAGGTTGGTGGTGACTGGAGTCTGCTCATGGGGAGGGAGGAGAGAAAGATTTAAGTGAACTTGGATGTCCCACTTCCTTACTATTAGAGCCCCAGGATCACATACAACAAAGTCCAAGAGGTAATCAGCTAACTCTGGCCCTGGTTATTAGTCCACGAGCTATGTAGGGATATGCAATGGAAGTTTCATCTACTTAATAAACAAACCTTAAACAGACACTTCCCTAAGCACTTTGTAAATATTCTTATTTAATGCTGGCAGCAATTCTCTGAAGTAGAAACCCTTATTATCCCTATTTTACAGATGAGGAAACTGAAGCACAAGGGGGTTAGGTGACTTGTCCAAGGTCTAGAAGCTAGACACAGAGAAGGCAGGATTTGGACCCCAGAAGTCTGCCTCCAGAGTCCATACTCTTTACCTCTATGTGACGATGCTTCTGGGTGTCATGGAAGAAGCAGATCCTGGCACAAACTGAAATGGATCAAATGTGTCTGGCAATGGCATAGTTTCTCTTCCAGTTTGACTCCACTCAGAATGAGAGGGGGAGGATTCCACCTCCCAAAGTAGAGGGTGAATGCAAGGCACTTTTCCCACATTTCATGTCCCTGGGAAACTTCCAGACTGTGACCTCTCAATGTGCAGGAAGAGAGCCACTCTTTGTAGTACTGTCTCCATAGGACCTAATGCAGCGTCTGAATCAGAGAATTCTAGTAAATGTTTGTCAGAGAGAAGGAAGGAAATTGGGGGGGGGGGAGGGGGGAAGGGAGGGAGCAT